>NW_007377493.1:34252-108951 GCF_000475195.1 Diaphorina citri
CTAATAGAACAAATGATAGATAAAGACTTGCTATATCTTCCATGTAGACATCACATTTTGGAGCTGGTATTACGGGCAGCTTTTGAATGATAAGAAATTTCACAACACTCAGAAAAAAATTCAAATTTGGTGTGGTAATATTTTCCGTTTTTAGGACCCTATAATTTTCTTTTCTTGTTTTTCCGTTCGCACAGCAGTGTGTATCGTGCAAAGATGTAAAGATAAGGAACTCGAGAGTTGTCTGCAATGTAAACTTTAATAAAGATCTTCATTTTATGATAAGAAATTTCACAACACTCAGAAAAAAAAATTCAAATTTGGTGTGGTAATATTTTCCGTTTTTAGGACCCTATAATTTTCTTTTCTTGTTTTTCCGTTCGCACAGCAGTTTTCTCTTTCTTTCAACCCCCAGCTAGTGTTTTACATATGACTTTCAAGGTAATTTTATGATTTATCACTCTGCCTTCGATGCTAACTTTTCCTGCTTTCATATCTCTTTGGTTCTTGTACAACATTACCGACTCCTTTGTAAAATGTGTAGTAAAGTCTAGACTCTAATCCGCGCGCGTGGCATTATTACTCATCGTGTTTACATAGGAGATTGCTTTCATATCTCTTTGGTTCTTGTACAAGATTACCGACTCCTTTGTAAAATGTGTAGTAAAGTCTAGACTCTAATCCGCGCGCGTGGCATTATTACTCATCGTGTTTACATAGGAGATATTGCCGACGAGGCGAGAGTAATCATTTGGATAGAAAAACAATATCATGATAAAATAAAAAAGTTTCACTTTAATCATACCAAATGTTGCCTTTCCCTCCGAGTTCCGAGACATCCTCTTGTCACCAGAAGACACGAGACACAAAGTTCTCACATGAGTTTCAGTCTGGCGGTTTGCCTCAAGTTTAAAATTTCGATTTCATCACATGGTACATAAATGTTAAGCAACCCGGGGTGAAATTCGAGGGTTTGGTGGTTTCAGGTGTCTCGATGAAGTTCTCACATGAGTTTCAGTCTGGCGGTTTGCCTCAAGTTTTAAAATTTCGATTTCATCACATGGTACATAAATGTTAAGCAACCCGGGGTGAAATTCGAGGGTTTGGTGGTTTCAGGTGTCTCGATAAAGTTCTCACATGAGTTTCAGTCTGGCGGTTTGCCTCAAGTTCAAAATTTCGATTTCATCACATGGTACATAAATGTTAAGCAACCCGGGGTGAAATTCGAGGGTTTGGTGGTTTCAGGTGTCTCGATAACACCCCCACTCCGCTAACTTTGCGGTATACCTACTTTTTTACATCAGTTACTCTCTGTATCAGTTACAAATTTCAGCATCGGAGCTTTTATATCTGTCATCTGTTTTATTTATTACTTTTTATCATGTCATGGATTGAATTTATATTTGTACTTCATTGTCATTTCTCAGTTCACTGAATTTTATGTGTTCATTTCAACTTTGATCTATGTACAAATCTGAATTTGGGTGTAGGTACTTTTGTACTTCATCCTTTATCAATACCTAGAATATGCATGTCCCTAATAAAATATTAACTATTATTTGTCAGAGGATTAACTCATTTTTTCTCTTACATTTGAACAAATTTATCATATTGCATTTGCATCTATTTTGTTGGCAATATTTGAATTTGGGTGTAGGTACCTACTTGTACTTCATCCTTTATCAATACCTAGAATATGCATGTCCCTAATAAATTAAGTATTAACTATTATTTGTCAGAGGATTAACTCATTTTTTCTCCTACATTTGAA
This sequence comes from Diaphorina citri, assembly GCF_000475195.1. Taxonomy (NCBI): domain Eukaryota; kingdom Metazoa; phylum Arthropoda; class Insecta; order Hemiptera; family Psyllidae; genus Diaphorina; species Diaphorina citri. The sequence goes on from NW_007377493.1 coordinate 36,021, forward strand.
CAAATTTATCATATTGCATTTGCATCTATTTTGTTGGCAATATAGGTAGTTGACAGAAAAACGTCCCAGGTACTTTACGTATGACGGTATGAGTAGGTAGGTATACTTCTTTTTATTTAATTTCAATGATCTCATTTTATTATTTTTCCAATTTCAGTTTCAAGCTGCTCTTCTTCAAAGATGGAACCTGCCCAATTTCATGTGCCCTTTCTGTCCATTTGTCCAATGTTTAACGGGTAGGTACTTCTTTTTATTTAATTTCAATGATCTCATTTTATTAATTTTTCAATTTCAGTTTCAAGCTGCTCTTCTTCAAAGATGGAACCTGCCCAATTTCATGTGCCCTTTCTGTCCATTTGTCCAATGTTTAACGGTCACGGTCAGCGTTCTTACGTTGACGGCCATTGCTGTCGATAGACATCGCGCTATTCTCAACCCTCTAAGGTAAGACTGAAAGGCACTTGTGGTGAAGCTTAGGACAAAAGCATGCAGCACTTTGTGTTCTGTGCTGGTTGTTTTAATTAATTTACAGTTTTTACACAGTTACTAGCTGTCTAAGGAAAGCTTAGTATATCATTTTCCCACACCCAATTTCATGTGCCCTTTCTGTCCATTTGTCCAATGTTTAACGGTCACGGTCAGCGTTCTTACGTTGACGGCCATTGCTGTCGATATAACTACATATTATTTGTCAGAGGATTAACTCATTTTTTCTCTTACATTTGAACAAATTTATCATATTGCATTTGCATCTATTTTGTTGGCAATATGCTATTAATAATATTGAGAAAAAGCGGTACACCTACATGCAGGGTAGGTATTCTAGTAATGAATTAATGTTGGGCTTGTACAGGTTCATATAATTAACAAGGTAGCATGCAAATGTAATTAATATTGAAGTTAGGCACATCCCTAAAAAAATATCGAACGTTGCTATTGTTAGTAAGTACCTACCTAGTAGAGCTAGATTCCAGTTGTAGAAAGGTCCAAGAATAATAGGGATTATTTTATACAGCTTGAGTACTTAGGTCTGAAAAGTCACTTTACTCCAGCAGTCGGCTACTACTATTATTGTGGTCAAACTGTCAAATAATATCGAGGATAAAATTCCATACCTCGGCCAGAATTGAACCGACGCCCTCCTGTTTACCAGGCGACCTTCTTGACCACTACTTACACCACCACTATTACTTTAGTTTTTTTAGGGACTAGCTATTTAGAATAGAATATACCTTGTTCATCCTGCAGGGAGAGGACTGAAAAGTCCCTTTGCCCCCACCCCCACAGTCTAACCAAGGTCAGGTATATTTTTTACATATTAATAGAGATAGGTAATATAGAAAGTAAAAATCAATTTTATTTTCGACAGTGAAATATTCACTTACACTGTTGAAGAAAATCATGAAAAAATACTAATTTTCAACATAATTTGACACTTAATTCAATTTGCCTGCTTTCAGCGCACGACCTTCCAAGCTGAGAGCAAAGATTTGCATATTCGGCATTTGGACATTATCTTCCTTTTTAGCAGCCCCAATGGCTATTGCTACAGGAGTTACTATGGAGGAAGAATATACCGATCCAGGTAAGAACTTCAATTTTTTCTTCTTCTTTCTTTTTCTTCTTTTTCTTCTTCTTCTTCTTCTTCCGTCTTCTTCTTTTCCTTCGCTTTTTCCCGTGGTCAGACGCGGGGTCGGCGTTTTTCGTCAGCCTCTCAATCAGCACCGGGGTGATTGCGTTGGGCTGACATTTGGCTTTGGCTACAGGATTCCAGAAAACAGGAACTAAGGGTTCTAATTTATTATTATCCATCTAATATAATAGGTATCTATCTAAGGTATTGATTTTATTTCTATTACTTTTTCTCCATACGATACGGTGATTAAAATAACATTGCTGAGTATATTTTCCTTCACAGTTTATGTACCTTAGACTGGCCCTTAGCTATAGAGGTGGGAAAAAAATCTTGGAAAAGTCTTGAATATCACTCGATTTCTAGTTCCATTTAGTGAGAAAACACTACCTAAAAAGTTTCAGCTCGATCGGACATCGCTGTCGACATGCTCAACGGCCTTAAAGTTTTCCGGCACTTTGGTTATGCAATCCAGGGGCATTATGTGGCGTTTACCCAGTTTTGAGTCCATAACTCCTAAACAGAAGGGTTTAGAACTTTTTATCATAGAATAAAACTTGTTTTAAACAATATTTACTACTATTAATCATTCAGTGGGACTCTAAAACTCATGAATTGGGCATTCCATTGAACACCAATATAAGTTTACAACCTATTCTGTGCAGTAAATATTGTATTCCATTAGGAAATATCTTAGTACCTACCTAATATACCTACTGTAAGTAATGTAAGCATGGAGGTGCCAATTATTAATTTATAGATAATACAATTATTGATTCAGTACTGTAGCTTAAGGACTATTAATATTCAATCTATGCATCTATGAAATAAATCTAATACCTACTTCTTTGAACCGGGATTTACTTAACAAAACAGTTGCTCTATGCTGTGACACTACATCTAGTAACTTGGGTAGGTTAAAAGGCGCTGCTGTACTAATAGAACAAGTGATAGATAAAGACTTGCTATATCTTCCATGTATAGACATCACATTTTGGAGCTGGTATTACGGGCAGCTTTTGAAATAAAAATACCTGCTTCAACAGGACCTAAAGTAGTTCTCTTTCAGAATTTCTTTTTATAATAGAATAAAACTTGTTTTAAACAATATTTGCTACTTAAAAAACATCAAAAGAACACAATAAATGCTAATTTAGATTAATTATTCGTACTATGATATAGAAAACTTTCGGAAAAATTAAGAACAAACACGTTTGGTTGTGAAAATTAAGAGAAAAATATTTATTTTGCCTGTTTATAGCCAGGAAGCAATCAGTAACAAACAAGCACAACATAATTTATAGTTATTCTTCTTCTTCTTCTTCTTCTTCTCGTAAAATTTTGTAGCCAAAACCAAATGTCAGCCCAAAGCGATCACCTTAGGGCTGATTGAGAGGCTGACGAAAAACGCCGACCCCGTCTGTACATGGGAATAGGTGAAGAAAAAGAAAAAGAAGAAGAAGAAGAAGAAGAAGAAGAAGAAGAAGAAGAAGAAGAAGAAGAAGAAGAAGAAGAAGAAGAAGAATAACTATAAATTACGAGTATGTTATGCTTGTTTGTTACTGATTGCTTCCTGGCTATAAACAGGCAAAATAAAAATTTTTCTCCTAATTTTCACAACCAAACGTGTTTGTTTTTAGTTTTTCCGAAAGTTTTCTATATCATAGTAGGTACGAATAATTAATCTAAATTAGCATTTATTGTGTTCTTTTGATGTTTTTTATGTAGCAAATATTGTTTAAAACAAGTTTTATTCTAGGATTGGAAGGACTTATTCTTGATGGAGGACTCAGTACCTTTGTGAAGTTCCATGAAATAAAATGAAAATTCACATTCTATTTTCAGCGGGCCGCATTCATTTGAAGCCATTCTGCACGAATATTCACCTGTCAGACGACACGATGATTCTGTACAGGCGAGTTTTAGCGGTTGTCCAGTACGCCATTCCGCTTTCTGTTATCTCGTTCGTGTACGCCCGCATGGCTCTGAGACTTTGGGGCTCCAAGGCCCCCGGGAATGCCCAGGATTCCAGGGATGCCACGTTGATGAAAAATAAAAAGAAGGTAAGATAAACTTCGCCCATTGTTACAGAAAAAAAAAGATCCAATAGATCTTTATCCTCTCTCTTTGGCGCTTCTCCCGTTCTTCTCCTTAAAACTGGCAAACTCTTCCACTTTCTGATTCTGACTCAATATCACTGTTCATTACCTCTCTTTCCGTTAACCATCATTATAAAATATTATGTAAATGTTATCTAATAAGCATGCATTTTGGTACTGACTAAACATCAGTAAAGACTGTATAGGTAAGGAATATATCTTTCGTCTGAATCAGCATAAAACAATGCTGATTGAAAAAGAATAAACAACAAGAAGGTAAGACAAATATTGTTCACAAAAACAATAAGTAAAATAACAGAACACAAATAGGTAACTGGATCTTCTCCAAAATATTTCCGTACTCTCGATATTTCCCTTATTGTAATCCTGGAGCATGGAGTTTCGTGTAAAATTTGTAATTCTGGCACCAGCTAATCCTTTCAGGAAATTTCGTATCCTTTGTCTTCCTTGGGGACATAATTATATTTGTGTACATAGGATGATAGAACTTGAAGTGTAGCAGGTACGAGTATATCTATAATTATTCTACATATATACTATCTATATCATGTTTGTCTGTAGTCAATTCGGATAACGGTACTTATTTCAATTCCATTTTCATTAAATGCATCTGTTGGTCTTTCTTATCTTCAATCATAATAATGATAACACTATTGATGACAATAATACTCGTAATGATACTAGCTCTTCTTTATTAGACGAGGTAGTCATCAAGGCCATTTCATTGATTATATAGATATATAAAAAAAATATATTTTAAACTATGTCTTGCCTGAAAATCGAACCCCGTGTCTTCCTGGTTATCTAAATCAGCGTATTGACAGCTTTGTCTAACGTCTTCCCTTACCCGGAATCGTTCGTCTGATTGATCAACGTGAAAAAATGCTGATGGAACAATAATTATGTAAAAAAGTGAAGTGTTAGAAAAATCTGAACAAGATATCTTGTGTTGAAAATAATAATAAAATAAAATAAAAATGACGCAATGCTGAAAGGAAAGAAGTCATAATATATCACGTTTTGAGGAGATAATGGGGTACAAATTGTCCTTCATACCTTTCTAGAAAAGGTTCAAGTTTTTCAACTACACATCTTTTTCATGAACAGACTCAAATTGCTGAGTCGTCCACATGACTTCTTCTTTTTTATTGAATTCCGAAGACATAATAGCTGGTTCTCATATCTTTTTATTGTTTTATCATTTATGACCACAGACACGGAGTGGAGTCAACTTTACTATCATTTACTACTCACGTTCTAATCGAAAAACTTCGGGTTAAATTAAAAAACTGCACTAGCATTGTTGAAGTTGTCTCCATTTGGCAACTTTCGGCGTACGAACAGATTTAACTTGGTTGGAAAAAAGATAAAGTCACAAGTTTCGAAAGAGGTCAGCAAAACTCGAAAAAAAAAGAGGGTAAAGCGAAGAAAGATCTAAAGGAAGAAGTGTGAGTAGACAGAACTTTGAAAAGAGGGCGGGAGTAATATTACTCATAAATTTAGCAGTAAATTGTTTTTACTCCTAAAAGTTCCTGTTATCCCTCCCTCGACTGCTCTTATCTTCCTTTTATCTTCGCTATAAGTAATTATTAAATATTGAGCTTAAAGATACTTTTTTCAAAGATTATACTGGAAAAGTTAATCTCTGTAAGTGCTATTTAGTACCTCGATTTCAAGTATTGTGGTTTATGTAAGTTTTGAATTGGAGCAAATAGTTGCAACAGTAATCTCACTCTTTGTCCAAAACTGATTAAGTGATTAATAAGTAAGTACCTATAAAATTTATTTGTGGTCTTATCTAGGAGTCTAGTTGCACTGTACGGGTAGTAGAGTATTCGCCAAGTTCTAGCACAACTATTTTTTATAATGGTTATTATTATTATTATTAATTACGTTCAAAATTAGGGCATCATTGTCATTAAGTATTAAAATAATGCCATTACGTCACTGTAACTATGCTTTAAAATTCGGCTTTACATGTTTTCCAGCGCTGATAAAACATTCACAAGAAAAAAATTTCTTTCTTTACGATATCAATAGGGTTGGAAAAAGTCCCTACTGCACACTCCATTTTTTAAAGCTTCAAAAATTGGAGAAGCTCCGTTTTTAATCCTAACTATAGCCAATAAAATAATAAAAGCAATAATAAAACATTTGCAATGGCCCTACAGGGAATTCCAGAAATTGCTACAGTTCTAAAAGGAACGAGCTTTCCACAGTTTGAGGACACATTTTAAAAAAAAAAAAAATTCTAGATAGGTGGGTAGTAGGTAGGGAGGTACCTACTTTTTGTTGTGTGCAATTACCTTTGTATCCCTCCATATTTCAAGAGAACTATTCGGTTCCTATAGGTATTGGGATGTAGGTTAGGTACCTTCTTATTGTTTCAACTCAACAATGGGAGTAGAGAAATGCTTTCAGGACTTTTAGATAGAACATTTTTAAACGACAGATCAGAGATAGGGAAATTGGAGAGAAAAATCGAGTCTTTGTTAGCGACTTTTTTGTGTAATTTTTCTTTTCGTTCGGTTTGATAATTAGCTTTTATTTTTAGAGAATTTTGCAAAGTTGGAGCATAGACGGCCAATAATGTCCTCTGATCGAAGAAATTTCATCAACTTGGCGTAAAAAAGTGTGGGTAGATACCTCCAGGGCCATATTTGGGGGGGTGGGGGGGTCCCCTCTCGAGCTCCATTTTCTCTTTTACTGAATTACTTTTTAATACTTCGAAAATAAGGGCCAGTCTAATGTACCTGTGCCCCAAATCACCAAAGTATGGAAAAGTATTTACAATTCCATATTTCGATATGATTCGTCCAAATTCAAAATTCTGCTTTTCCATTGGCTATTACACTTGTAAGATACTTTTCCATACTTTGGTGATTTATGTACCTGGTAGTCCAAAGGAGGTACCTAAATAGTTTGTTAGTAGGTATACTTACCTAACTACCTACATATACGTTGTATTTTATCATTACAAATAGGTCACATAGGTACCTACCTACGCCTAGATCTCTGTAGGTAATAATACGTATAGGGTTCTAATATTATTAACACAGGGATCAGTTTTTCAATTTTCCCTCTTCGAAAATTTGCATTTGCATCGTCTAAGTTGAAAATTCCCATAGCTGATCTTAATTAGGTTAGAAAAATATCGCCTCATGCATTACAAATTACAACATGTATTTCATGATTAAAATTCCCAAAGGCGACTCAACTAACGCTAAAATGTATGAAATTTCTATGTCATCCTCTATTCCAGGGGTTTCCAACTTCCATGTGTGTGCGGGCCACATGCTACATTGGGAGGTACTTCGCGGGCCACATAATTATGAACATAGGGGATCATTGTAGGAACCCCCCCCCCCTCCCCTTTTCGCCCGCGGGCAACTAATTATGAACATAGGGGATCATTGTAGGAACCCCCCCCCCCCTCCACTTTTCAGAAATGCAGACCGATCGAATTTTGAGAGCCGCAGGCGAAATTTTTTAAAATGTATTCTAATTTTAGCTGAACACTAAAGGGGGTCAGTTTCCATGACTCAATGATAACTCGATACCCAGAGGGGTCAGACCTTTTTTGCATGACTACTTTCATGACTTGTTGTTTAAGGGACCAACTCAGTTTCAACATATTATATTAAGGGATTTTTTATTGGAATTTTAAAATTTGAAAACTTTTGCCTAAGTAGGTAGATACCAAACTTTTTTTTTTCAATTTCTACATTTAGGTAGGTAAGTTTGTACAAATCCCAAAAAGCTTCGTGGCCCGCGGGCCGCTAGTTGGAAACCCCTGCTCTATTCTATAGTGTTAGAGTGTAATTCATTAGATTAATAATATTTTAAATAAAAGATTTTTCAATGTGGATTGTTTTAAACTTTTAAATCTGCTTGCAACTAAAATACGAAGGTAGTAAGTTCGAAATAAACATCTCTATTAGAACTGTTGGATTGTATGGAAAAAGAACATTTTTCGTACATTAGTGTACCTCTAGTCTCTAGTCTGTACTGTGCATTCGTTTTCTCTACAATCCGACAGTTAGAACGGACCTTCACCAAGTAACCGAGTCTTCAATCAATCTCTATTAGAGTCAACAGATGAAAATAGTTTCATTAAAAAGAAGATATGACTTAGAGAGCTAAATAAATCTTTTCAATAAAAACACAACTCAGATTAAATAAATTGGAGCAATATCTTTATATCTTCATCCGACTTTTCAACGTTGATAGAGGAAAACCATGAAGAAAGTGACGTCAAATGAAGATATTGTTTCAATTTATATAATAGAAAGTACGTAGGAGTCTTACTATCTTCATGAGAAACTTATAATCTGTCTGAATGGAATAGCAGCCACAACTGTCGCTGTCAAATCAATCTTCCAATTGAAAAGAAGTATGATGATTAATGTATTTCAACGTACCTGCGTTATTACATTTAAATTCAAGTACATTCCACAGTTCGCTTAAAAGTCAGTTTCGATTTTTCTTGTTTATAAAACCCTTATCCTTTGCTAAAAATAAAGCAAAGAATTTCAACACCGCTGAAGATTCTCTTGCCAGCGAAACTAGTCCTTTAAATTGTCTCGAAACAAAAGCGGAGAAGTATTTGGTTTTCCATACAACCCAATAGTTAGAACGAGCCTCCACAAAGTTACCAGGCCTTTAATCAAGTAACTAGGTATTCAAAAAAAATACTAAGGTACCAATATATTCTGAGATAGTCTTTTTTCGTACCTAGGTACATATATAAAAACAAGCTGGGCCCGTCCGGAGGGACGGGCCCAGCTCATTTGTGTGAGAAAATGCGAACGGTGTTTCTGGTTAGCCTTTTTCAGTCAGCTTTACTTTGCCATTCGTTCCCTATAACCATTTCTCCTGTATACCTATCCTTACTAACACAAATGGGATCTATCTGTTCCATAGTAGGTACATATTTAAAAAAAATCGTTACTTTAAAAATAATTAATAATGTTTTTTTTCAGGTTATCAAAATGCTGGTCATAGTTGTGGCACTCTTTGCTATCTGTTGGTTACCACTACAGACTTACAACGTTTTACAAGGCATCTTCCCCAGCATCAACTCGTAAGTATTCGTAATATGTAATTAATAAAGTAGGTACCCAATAATGTTTTTTAATCCTTTAGGAATTACTGGACTATTTTTGGTTAATTAAAGAAACATTATATCTGCTTATCTAAACCATGGATGATAACAGCAAAAATCACGGTAAAAAAAAAAAAAAAAATAGTCAAAGTCTCCCTTAAGAAATAAAAATAAGTAAAACCATGTAATAATAGAAAAGTCCCACCAAAGATGGGAGAATATAATAAACCCCTCTTGTAAGGGAAAAATCCCACAAGCATTCTAGCAAAAGACCTTGACCTTGAGAGCACGTGACAACCTCGTAGTAAATTCCGTAGTATTATTGACCTTGATAGTATTTCTCTCTCTCTCCAGGGTTTATACGCTTTTCCCGGAATGAAATTCCATGACTAGGTATTCCATGACTTTTCCAGAAAATTAGGGGGCGGAGGTACTTAAAAATCAGGAAGATTACTCCTTCATAAATAAAATATGCAATATGCAGAACGTCAAGGAATATGAGGGGGAATGCACCGCAGGCCGTTTTTCGGAAAAACTTGATAATTGATTTGAACATTTTTAATTTTTGACCGGGTGACAAGTTCCATGACTTTTCCAGGTTTTCTTTAAATTTTCATGATTTTCCATGACTATTCCCTGACTTTTTGGCCGATTTTCAGATTCCATGACTTTTCCAGGTTGCGTATAAACCCTGCTCTCTCTCTCTCTTTCTTTTTTTTCAAGAAATTGGTGGAGATGCAAAAGTTTATGAATAATTGAATAAGTCATACACTCGTACCAAACAATAATTCTTGTACAAATATACATAGGTACCTACCTGTTCTTGAAAATAAAAACAAGATCGATGAAGTACCTACAACCTAATTTTGCAATATTGCATGGACTATTAGGAAATTCAAATAATATATTTTCAGATTTTAGCTAATTTTGCATGGACTATTAGAGAAATCAAAACATTTTCAGATTTTCTCTCTCACTCACTCCCTCATTCAAAACCGTTTTCTCTCTCACTCACTCCCTCACTCGAAACCATTGCGTACACGCGTCGTGTGACCTTGAACTTATTTCAACTCTGCTATTATTTCCTATCTCACTCTCTCCTTTGCACTTCTCTACCCTCTCTCCCTCTATGTTTCTCTAAATGTCTAAATCTCAATCTCTCTCTCTCTCTCTCTCTCTCTCTCTCTTTTCTTTGCGCTTCCTTTGAACTTGTCTTGTTTCGACTCTGCTATCTACTCTCTCTCTCTTTTCTTTGCGCTTCCTTTGAACTTGTCTTGTTTCGACTCTGCTATCTCCTCTCTCTCTCTCTCTCTCTCTGACGCACATTTTGAATGAACGCAAAAACAAGGCGGCCCAGCAGGAAATCATGAGCGATTGATTTTCACATCAGTTGAAGAAATGGTAGAATGGTAAATTTTCTGACTTGACAATTTCCCACCTGACAGTCAGCATCCCTAACCAATACAACACTGAGGATGGTGAAAAAGACAAAGGGAGAAGAAGAGGAGGAAGAAGAAAAGAAAGAAGAAGGAGGAGGAGAAGAAGAAGAAGGAGGAGGAGAAGACGAAGAAGAAGAAGAAGAAGAAGAAGAAGAAGAAGAAGAAGGAGAAGGAGTAGAAGAAGGAGAAGACGAAGAAGAAGACGAAGAAGAAGAAGGAGAAGAAGAAGGAGGAGAAGAAGAAGAAGGAGGAGGAAGAGGAGAAGGAGGAGGAGAGGAAGGAGAAGAAGAAGAAGGAGGAGAGGAAGGAGAAGAAAAAGGAGGAGGAGGAGAAGAAGGAGAAGAAGAAGAAGAAGAAGGAGGAGGAGGAGAAGAAGAAGAAGAAGAAGAAGAAGAAGAAGAAGAAGAAGAAGAAGAAGAAGAAGAAACTAGTCCCTAGTTTTTTTTTTTTAATATCACCTAGTTTATATTTTTACTTAAATTACTCTGTAAACATGATAGTAGATACCCTTCCCCTATCATGTTAATGGCTCTTTATTTTGTTTTGTAAGCCGTGAATTGTACAAATAAATAAATAAATAAAGAAGAAGGAGGAGGAGGAGGAGAAGAAGAAGAAGAAGAAGAAGAAGAAGAAGAAGAAGAAGAAGAAGAAGAAGAAGAAACTAGTCCTATCCCTACTTCCTAGTGAGCTCGTAAAAAAGGACCTTCTCCCACAAGTCCCTGTTAACCTCAAACTTCCATCAAAAGTTGAGATGGAAAGTTTTTGAAGTACCCCAGGTTAGTTTGGGTCGAATTAAGTTAGAGGCATCCTTCATAGACGGACCTCCAGGGCCTATATTCTCTTGGTAATATGTAGCTACCTATGATGGTTGTTTAACCTAAGGCAATGTTTTAGTAAAATAAAAAGAAGGAAAAATAAAGTCAAAGTGTGCTGAGGAAATTTTTATTCAAACACGTGAAAATAGATTCAAATCACATTAAAAATGAAAACACAAAGTGCAAATAGATAGTAGATACCTATACCTATTTCACCAGATTTTACTCTGGTTACTTTTCCTACCCCTATTTGGGGGGCCATTGCTATTATTTCGGGATGAGCGCTTCTACCATTTGTAGGTTCAATTCAATTCAATTTATTTTTATTGTATATAATATAACATTAAAAATACAACATTTCAATGAATACAATTGTACAACGTCAGTTAGAAAAGAAAAAGAAGGAGAAAAAAAAAAAATAATAATAATATCTAACAATAATAGTAGATAACAATAATAGGTTCTTTTCTTTTACGTTTTTTGGGCCTTTTTCTATTGGGGTCAAATATCAAAAATATTGAAGTGATGTTTCCTCTTCTTTACTAGCTTAACTTTTGCAAAACCGACACTAGCTACGTGGACACAGGAAAAAATGAGTCTGACTTCTGGCTCTTTCGCTCAAAGAGTCAAAGGGTAAAAAAGTCTAAACTTTCTCAAACATTTTCCATATTTTCACTGTCAACGTGCATTCCCGGCACCTACTTTCCACACTTAGTGACGAACAGTTAAACAACTCCAAGGCAACGCATTAATTCTGCCCCTAATAGTCCCGCCATTCGGACTCTTATTTTCTCAAGATTTCAACATTGTCGACGAGGTATTAGGAAGTTCAGATTGAGGGACAAGTCTCTCGAGGTGGCGGACCACTAATATCCAATATACATAATATTTTCTTCTACTTCAATACTTACATGTGAACCCAAATTTCAAATAATCTCCACTAAATAAAATCCGACAGAATAAAATGAGTAGGTGTTCGATAACGGATGGCTACTTGAAAACTACTAATCAGAAAAGAATGCAATTGAAAGAGGAAAGATCAAGCTTCATTTCTGGAAAATTTGGTTTCTCTGTGTGCATTAGGTGCGGAACTATGGGGGCATTCCAGGAACTTTATTGTCGGACCTCGTATTTGGTAGGTAACTTGGAAATATAAAATCAAACAAAAACAATAAGAAATAAATTCAATTTTAAGACGTGGTTTATAACCGCTGCTTTAAAGCCAGAGCTTTCTAATGCATTAGGTATCTTTTATTATTAAACAATTTTCATTTTACAACTTCATAAAAAAGAGAACATAAAAATGGAAATTTAGCGAAAAAGCAAGGAGAGATAGAAAGTCGGACCTACAACAATATTTCTGTGTACCTATTCTTAGGATAAAGGAAAGTGAAAAGGGAATTTGAAATTGAAACTAGGCAAAGTCAATACCTTAAGGCGAGTTTCCCCAATGATTTAGTAGGTGATTTCACTAATATTGAATTATCCAGAAAAGAGTGAGTAAAGAATTATTGCATTCTAGATTTAAAGGAGTTAAAGGTGTTTGCATTTTTTTATTCTTCAGAATCCAAGAATATAAATTTAATTTATAAAAAATATAGAGGTCGTTAATTTGAATTTACAGTCATAATTTATTTGGTTAGATCCAAAGGACACCACGTTAGCACACAAAAACACCGAGGTTGGTGTGGGTGTACAAAATTACGTAGGCCGTTTTGCCTTTTATCGACCACAAAAACCAAAGAGAAAAAAAAGTAAAAATATTGAATAGTGGAGATACAAAACAAAAAAATAACGATAATACCTGCCAGCAGCGAAACACTTGTTGCGGATATTATTATTATCATTCCTTTTATTATCAAGATATTATTACTATTATTATCATTATATTATTATAGTATTATTCCTTTTATTATCTGGATATTATTATCATTAGTATTACCTATTTTTCAATCTCCGTTCCCACTGTTTCCCGCCTGGGATAACACGAATCCCTAAAATACCTATATAGCGTGTTAGAGTGTAGTATCCATTGGTATTAGAAAAGAAAGTAAAAAGGAGTGTAGGTAATTACTCATATTGGGAGAAAATAATAATAATAGTGCTCATTTAAACTGCTCGCATAGGACTGAAAAGTCCCTTTACTCAAGTAGTAGGCTACTACTATTATTGTCAAATTCTCAAATTATATTGAGGATAAAATTGCATACCTCGTCTGGGATTGAACTCACGCCCTCCTGTTTACCAGGCGAGCGCCTTGACCACTACACCACCGAGGTAGAAAAACGTAAAAATAAATAAAAACTAATGCTTTTGAATGACTTTTGCGTCCAGCACACATATTTCCATTGATCGGTATCTTCATTAAACATTTAATCCTCATTTTGGCCATTTCCCAATTTTTCCCACGTGTCTACGTGCTACTCATACGGAACGTGTTAAATGCTTCCAACGAGGAAAATGGAAAATTGTTTTTGTTTTCGACGGATGTTTTATTGATGAAATCTGTTAGAGCGGTGGACTGTGGATTTGTAGGTTGGTGGTTCAAGTCCCAGTCAAGTCATAAAATTTAGCGTAGTGTAGTGTTAAATGCGGGGAACGAATTTTGAGCGAGTGTATTAAGCGAGGAACTACATATTTTGTGACAAGCATTTGTGTTAAACAATTAAAGTTCCTTTAATAAATGAAATTTTACTTTTATCCGTGCAGAATCTCGACATCTGGATTTGTAGGTTGGTGGTTAAAGTCCCAGTCAAGTCATAAAATTTAGCGTAGTGTAGTGTTAAATGCGGGGAACGAATTTTGAGCGAGTGTATTAAGTGAGAAACAGGAACGACATATTTTGTGACAAGCATTTGTGTTAAACAATTAAAGTTCCTTTAATAAATGAAATTTTACTTTTATCCGTGCAGAATCTCGACATAGTTGGACCAAAAAACCTAGTACAAAGGGGACAGAGGGTAGAACTAGTTACTATAGTACACAGAGGGTACCGTAGACCTATTTCACGTAGCGTACCTATTAAATACGTAGTAGGTAACGAGGTATAAAATATTTCTCATTTTTATCTCAAGTCTATGATAGTAATGATAATCAAGGGAAAGCATCGTTTTTCCTCGCCTATATTGAAAGTTCCATTTGAAAATTGAAAATGGTACCTATCTCTTTTATGTACCTGTAAAGATATTTTCAGTAATTAAAATAATAAATTTGCAAACCACAACTCTAGGAACATTTGAAATCTCTCCGGTACGGTGCCTTTTGAAGCACCAGGAAAAGAAAAGGGTATGTTGGGAAGATAAATAGCTAGGTAGTTACACAAAACACAATTATAGTTAACCAAACTCAAAGAGTGGTTAGCATGGCGGACTTCGAATCTGGCGGTTAGTGGTTCTAGTCTCATTCAAGTAAAAATAATAAATAATACATAATTAATAATAAAAATAAATAAAAGCGTAGTGTAAATATTAACCCCCACAAAAACACAAATGTGAAAAAAAGGCCAAGTTCCTATCCAAAAAAGTCGGCCTATAAATGTGGTGATATCAGAAAATTAAGGCCAAGTCTGCATTCCCAGTTTTTCGTGTCTGCTGAAAATGCTGAATCTCAATTCCTTCAACCTTCTCTCAATTAAACATAATCACGAAATCTGCGAACATAATCGCGAAATCCGCGAACAAAATCGCGAAATCCGCGAACAAAATCGCCAAATCTGCGAACAAAATCGCGAAATCCGCGAACATAATCGCGAAATCCGCGAACATAATCGCCAAATTGTTTTTCCTTTTATTTTCATGTTAACAGTTTTGTCAGTTAGTGTCGTCGTCGTCGTGTGGAAGTTTTGGGAAGTTACGTCAGAATCTATCAATAAGTTTTGGGAAAGCCATTCGTAGAACCTTAACTCATCCTCTAGGGCTGTTTGTCCCTACACCTAAGTCTCCGAGTGGGCTTTTTGTGTATGAATTTGGAAAAGCCAAATATAGACGAGAAATCTGGTGGTTATTCTTATGAAAATTTATAAAGTTCATTCACCACAGTCTACCCTGTATGATCGATAATCGTGTTTGTGTCCCAAAAGTCAGTAGATAAGATTTTCAGCTTGTCCTTCCTGATAAACAGACCCGATTTTAAGGGCGCCCGCCGTCTATAAGAAAATCGAACTGTAGATGAGTTTTACTCTTGAAAACTCTTTTTCCGTCCCTTTGAAAATTTCAATTTTTGAAAGGAAATTGTCAGGAATTCCAACATAAAGTTCATTTGGGATCTCATTGTTCGAGGGAATAAAAATCGGAGAGTTAGGAGAGGTCACATTTTATTTCACAAAAGTCCTTCGTATTTCCGTCCCTGTGATAACATTTGGAAAGTGGAAACTTGAAATATAAGTTTTTTTTTGGAACAGTTGAAGAAAATTATGTTCGAACACATTTTCGGAAAATTAATATTAACAGATGGCGACTTGGGGCACTATTATGTTTGGCCAAAACGTGGCCATAGGATTAATAATATTTTATACATTCTTTATCTCTTTAGGATTACTTATGGGTGTTATGTAGATATACAATAACATTGTGGCTTTTTTCCCATTAAATTTGTACTTTGGCAGTTGTGTTTATTTTTGGCTCTTCTTTCGGAAGAAAAATCGGAACTTATGTCTAATCGTATATGTATATACGAACATAATTTTATTATTTAATGTGATTGAAAAATTGAAAATAATGTCCTATGAGTCCTAAGTGGAATTCCTATTAAATTTATGGAGTAAAAGTTCTTCTCTGGATTGTACGAAATCATTATTTTTATACTTATACCTACCTACATAAAATAATAATAATAATAATAATAATAATAATAATAATAATAATAATAAAATAAATGTGGATGTCACATTACAAGAGTCTCCCGTATTATTCTTTAATTATTTCTTTTTATGCTGGTCGGTAATGTTGGCCCAGGTCGCTAAATAACTTTACTTGACGAAAACTTAAATGAAAATCTTCATAATGAATCGAATAAATTTCTCTCTAAAATAAATAGCGGCGGTAGCACGTTGAATACAACAGTTCCCCACGGATCACTTAAATTAAGCAACGTTGCCCGTGGTTCGTATCTGGATGGGTGAGCGTCTGAGCAATCGCGTGCTGCTGGGTTCCTCGCTCCACTCAGACTGAGTGAGGTTATATTGAGGAGGCGGGTAGCTAGTCGCCGAAAGGTGGGTAAAACCGCCGTCATGAGAAGACCTAAGGTCTTAAAAGTGACGTTAACCCCTAGACTTACCTCAATATTACATATTGCTGAGTTTGTAAAATTCGTAAGGAAAGCCCGTTTTCCTTCGAGCTCCCAAAACCCCTATGGCCTGTACCTACATTTCTTTATAATAAAATAAACATTATTCTTTTTTTGTCCACAGATATCATTACATCAACATAGTTTTCTTCTGCTGTGATTGGTTAGCCATGAGTAATAGTTGTTATAACCCATTCATCTATGGAATTTACAACGTGAGTATTAAAAGAAAAACATTACTTATCCTAATAGGATAAGGAAAGAAAAAAAAACTAATGAAAAAAGCAAAGTGTCCTTGGAGAATAAAAAGTAAAGGCAAACACAAAGGCCAAGTATTGAAAACAACTTTGAAAACTGTCATCTACGTAGATATATGTCCGATGAAGTGGGAATATTTAGATTTCTGTTGAAGGGTTTTGCTTTATTTTCAAAGTGCCTAAGTAATTCTATTATCTATTACCTACTAATGGGACCATAATGTATGCCTGTCACATGTATTGGCTATCTATTTAGCAATGCCTTGAGTTTCATATTCATAGGGTGTGATAGGCATAACAATCATACTTTCAAATTTCTTTTTTTTTTTTCACTTTAAAAACACAAAGGGTTTAAGCCCCCCCCCCCCTAATTCCTGTGGAATAGCTAGAGTGGCGGTTCACGTCAAGTCAGTAAAGAAGAGGAAACACTTGAAAATATTTCACCAAAGGCTTGAAAGAAGCCACAAGAGATAGAAGCTTACCCCGAAATAATATCTGGAAAACAACAGATGGTTTTAACTACCCCAACGAAATGAATAGTGGAAAGTATTAAAAATTTAAAATTTTCGCGCATTTTGTAACCATAGAAACATAATTTATTACTTTTTTTCGCTTCATTAAAAATGTAATAATAGAATAGAGGAAAAAATGGAAAGAAATTTCAGATTTACTTGTACGTATATTTATAAATAGAATAATTTTCACTTTAAGGTAAAGTCGCAGGTACTCGGGAAACAGGAATTCGAATTAGAAAAAAAAAATATATCTATATATATATATATATCTAGGTACTTTTCTTTTTCTCAGGGAAATGGATTTTTTTTTCCATCTAGACGTGTATTCCTATGAATTATTAATTTTTCATTATTATTTTTAATTTAAATCCAGGTTCCGAAAAAAAGGCAAGAATGAGCTGAATGAGTAATAACATTCTGTGTCCCAAATAACTTTCGCGTACACATTAAGCTAACAAAAGAAGCCTTACAACTTACAATAGGTAGGGACCTAACGAAAATATTTGAATTTCAAATTCCTTGTACGTAGGAGGTATACGTACCTTTATTAAATTTAAAGTGGTTATTGAATTCTGCTATAAATAAATAAAAATGAGAAAAAAATCGATTATCTTTCAATCAATTGCAGGAATGAAACTCATTTAAATTCCATGGAGCGTACCGGGGACCTCGTGAAGTGATTCTAGTCTGATGGGCTCCTGACATTTGTCACTAAATTTATTACGATATGCTATTAAATTATCAGATAGGTTTACCTAATTTGCTCCTGTAAATGTAAATATTTTTTAACGTAAATAAAATGTAACAAAATAATTGACAAGGGCTCTTTTTTTATAGTTTTTCCTTCACTAAAAACTAATCCAATCTCACGGTTTCTTCATTCCAGGAAAAATTCAAGCGCGAATTCCAGCTCCGATTTCGTCCGTTCAAGAAGAGGCGCAGGAATTGGTCCAGTCGTCACGACAGTATGGATTTGGACCAAACGTTAACACCATGTCGAGCTTCATTACATTCGACGACCATGACCAACGCTTACGACTGGCGTAGAACCTACTCAAGCCGGGGTCACACCAAATTGACCACTAACCTGAGCAACCCTCTGTTCTACCGACATATGTCAGTGCGGGAAACGGCTGTTAAACCAAATCAGTCGAAACAGTTATCGTTCAACTCACATAATTCTTTTGACACTCCAGCTAAACCGTGCAGCCAATCAGATCTCGAAGAATTATGCCTGTAAATGTGTGTATTCCAGTCGCTTCAGAAGTAACATCGCCAACATACTCGTACTATAGGACACAGAAAGAACCTAGCCTTCTTTGCACTCTGCAAAGATATGAAGAAGTTAGGAAGGGGTAAATGGTAGAGATTGCCCCAAGCAATAATTTCGCCCTTTGTTTGGAATTTCTTGTATTGTGTACATTGAATTATAACCAATAATAAATAAATAAAATAAAAAATATTATAAAAGGGAAACCTTTTAGGAACTTTGCAAAACCATAATAGTTGTGACGATGACACATTAAACTATAGCGAAATGTGAAATGTAAAGTTACAAAAACGCTTTTCTGATGCTGTAAGGCTGGTATTAGTTGATATTCCTTGGTTAACCTTAACATAAAGGCTAGTTTTCCTAGGTATGCGTAAGGGAAAACTAGTCCTCAAGTTATGAATAACCCATATGTTCAGTACTACCATCCAAGGAGAAACTTTAAAGGGTGTAAAAATCCCACATGGTTGTAAAACTCCCATTATCCAAACAAAGTTGTGTCATTTTTCTAAGCGACAATATTTTACGAACATTTTAATGCGGGAAATTATTCATAATTTGTGTCCCACTAATTCAATTAGACACACTACAATGAATTATAGGGAAATATTTACTCTGTACGTTACCTAATTGCCCAGCGAAAGGAAAATTATAAAAGGATGTTTAAAATCTTACCTACACGTTTATTGAGGATGTGTTTTATTTACACTTGCCGAGGTAGAACAAGAGGAAATTTTGGGTTTAGAACGGACTAGTTAGAATATTATGAGGGAATTTTTGATCAAAAATTATAATAGGTGTCAATGTTGATGTAAAAGCACGAGTTTATTAGATCTGTACTTTTAAAACATAGTAGGGAAAGTCATACCTTATATGGAAAATAATAATGAGTGATTACATATAGACACTGCTCGAATAATACTAAGGAGTTCCCTTTACCCTTATCAACAGGTTCTACTACTATTATTGTGGTTAAATGCATAATAGTATTGTGGACAAAATCACATACTTCGGCAGGAATTGAACCCACATCTTTCCGTGTAACAGGCGATCGTCTTGATCAACATACCAACGAGGCAAATTTTGAGATATAATTATGAACAAAGTGTTATTAAATGATTATTACGTATTCGTTTTGATTTCAAATAATTATTATGTTTTATTCGATGTATTTTATCTAGTTTTATAATGTATATGTTTCGTCCAAGAAAAATTTGTAATTGTGTAAAGGCCACATTAAATTTAGTTCTCTTCTCCCCCGATGTTCCTACAGTAAATTTCGTCAAAAGTTTCAATGCTTCAAATACTCTCGTTTTCATTTAATACTTCTCGACCTATATCGTCAACTAAAAGACAACCTGACAACCTCAAGAATACTCAAGATATCACAGAACAAAACAGATAAGCAGATGAAATATGAGCCCTATTCCACGAAGGAGATATCACTCCGATCTTCACACTTTTCGCCCAGCAAAAATTGACAAACAGTATGACGTACCTACTTCCGTTTCTGCACAAGGAGTGAGAAGTGCGAAGTTAGAGATGAAAAGTCCTTCATGGAATAGGTCTCAGATAACTAAAAAATATAACTCGTAAAGCATCGTCAAAATAAGGTAACAAATACGACCACAAATTAAAAATGAATTCACACCTTTAGAAGAGGTTAAGAATCGGGCCTTCGGTATGGGTAGCTCTCCTGATATCGCTTTGCAAATCTATCGATGTTCTCCTGTAAATCATATTTCTTTGCATCGTTTCTTGCATTCATTAAGTTTTGAGAAATTTCCATCTCCCTTGAGTTCACCACGTTTCGAGGAAATGTTTTTGAATATCTGTGCAAAAAATGGGATTGGAATTAGATTGTCTTGTTTATACTGTCCAATTAAAATGGAAACGTTACACATAAGTAAATGTTGCGTTGAAGCACTTTTTTTTAAATAGATGGTTGGTTCTTTTTGTCCTTAAGTTCGCCTGTGTGTTTGTTTCACCTTAACTTTCAAACGGTTTGTCCAGTTTTGATACAATTCGTCAAATATGTTAGACACAAAGGATACTTTCTTGTAAGTTTTTAGGGCCAATGGGGCCTTTTGAGGCCCTGCACTTTGGGAAAATTGGGTAATTTTTTCTGAAACATGTGACCGAAATAAATATTTGTACAGAAAATAATTCTGATAGTTTAAATTTTAAATAATATGGATGAGACTTACTGTACAGCTAGTATTTGCAGTCCTAAAGCTCCTGTCGCCACACCAATCAACAACATGACTAATGTAGCTTTAGATAATGTTTCAAACTTGTGAAGAAATTTAGGTACATGGATTGATTCATTTCTTTTCATCTGAGCTGCGAAATCATAGTAATCTTTCCAGTTCTCTGGTCTGAAATGAAAATTACAAAATTCTTTGAGCATTTGATTTCCAGTTGCCAACCTAGTTTAGTTAGCTAGAAAGGTTTAGCGTCTGCCTTGTAAGTGCTAGGTCACGGGTTTGATTCCCGCCCAGATTTTTATCCCCAATAGATAAGGTTCGCTCTTGCTTTTCTCCTATCCTTCTTCCTTCTCTCTTCACTTTCGGGACAGTAAAACCTTAGCAGTTACAGTTCCCTCTATCAAACCTCTTTTTTAAATAATAATAAATATATTTCCAATTTTAACAAGAGAATGTATAAATATTAAAAAGTTTTGCAGTCAAATTAACTAATATTACTTAATTTATTATACTAAAGTATACCCCTAAGTATAAATGATCTATTACAGGGGTTTCCAACTAGTGGCCCACGGGCCACATGTAACCCGCCAGACCATTTTTGTGGCCCATGAAGCTTTTGGGATTTGTACAAACTTACTACCTAAATTAAAAAAAAAAAATGTTTGGTACTTTGGACAAAAACTGACCCCCTTTAGTGTTCAGCTACAATTATTATTAGAATACTTACTTTTCGAAAAATTTTGCCTGCGGCGCTTAAAATTCGATCAGACTGCATTTCTTTAAAGTTGGGGAGGGGAGGGGGGGTTCCTACAATGCTCCCCTATGTACATAAATATGTGGCCTGCAAAGTACCTCCCAATGTAGCATGTGGCCCACATACACATGGAAGTTGGAAACCCCTGATCTATTAGATCACAATGCAAGAAATGTAACAGTAATATATATGGATATATGATGTGATATTTACCTCTCACCACTATCACTGTAACTACTTCTAGCTCTTGTTTTATGTACAAACATATTCTGTCTGACTGTTTGAAGATTCAGAGAAGCATCATAATTTCTTCTACGATCCATATCATTCAGTATACTATAAGCTTCATTGAGTTTCACAAATTTATCATGAAGAGCTGGGTTGCTTGGATTTTTATCGGGGTGGAATTGTTTGGACAGTCTGATGAAAGCTGATCTGATTTCTTTAGGTGAACAATTTCTCTCCAATTCCAAAATCTCATAGTGGGTATGATCTTGTCCTGAACTATATCTGTAATCAAAACATAAAAATAAACTCAATCAAGGTTTTTAATAATAATAATAAACTAAGGAGTGTAATAGTTAATGTGGTGTACTTTTGGAGGTAGGTTCAAGTCCAAGTCAACTCTTAAAATTTTGTAAAGTGTATTGCTTGATTGGGGAAAGACAATTGATGCTTGGCACTGCTTGGAAAGCATTGATGCTTTAACACACATTTTTAATTGCTTATAGCTTGGGCTTTGCATATAATAGGACTGAATTGAAGTGAATCTTACCTTTGATTACAACACAGACCTGTTCTGTTAAACAGGAAAAAAGCTGATTTAGAGTTGAAAGTGTTGGTTTTCATACAGGAGCATAGGTGTGAATACATTTTTATGGGTAATTTTCTATTGGTACCAGTAGAAGATAAGTGTTTCAAATGTCAGATTGTCTGGATGCCATCAATTGTCATACTACAACATAAATACAATGACATGGAGTAATAATGTGGCTGTAAGTATTTTGTTTTATTCATTGAAGAAGGTAAGTTTGATAACGGTTCAGTAATACTGACAATGAATCAGTGCTATAGATTTATCACCTCATAAAAGGAAGAATACTATAATACCTCATAGAAGAGAGAATACTCCCTTTTATCACCTCTTAAACATACTTGTAATGGTGTAATATAGGTAATATAATAAGTACCTATCACTAGTAGCTCTGAGGCCAAGTGGGTATCACACTAAGCATGCACTTCAGAGGTCTGTTGGGGTTTGATTCCCAGAAGGGTCAGAGTTTTTTTCAGCTCTGTGCTTGGAGTTTGGGGTCTACTCAGCCTTGTGAGGACAAGTGAGTAGCAACTTTAATTGAGTAATTACCAGTGGCAGCGTTACAAGTGTGAATTCATGATATGAGTAGATGAAAATTAATAGTAAAGGAGGCACTTGGTAATGCTGTGGTAGAGGTACCCACAAAAGTTGTAAAAATGCTCTCTGTTATACCACAAAGATTCATGATTTGATATAATTCTTTCATCAATTTCTTGAAGATACCTACCTAATGCTGTTGGCAATTAGGTTCAATGAGCAAATCAAAATTTCCAGTCTTATATAATATCTAGCAACATTATCAAGGTAATTAGGTACGTAGTAGAAACTGGAGCAGTGATTACCTATAGAAAATTACCTGTGGTTTTCTCTCTTTTGACCCAAAAAAGCAGTTGCTTCCGGGATTTACAAACAATTCGTTTCTTCTTGTCACAGAGCTTACACGGCTTTTCCGTTTATTCTGGTACTATTACTATAATTAATAACTATTAAAATATAAAATGTAGATTTTCTGTCACTTCTCTTTATCACTTTTTTTAAATTTTTGTTTTTATTTTTTCTTTTGTTTTGTATTTTTGAAAAATCCCTCAAAATTTAACAAGGGATTTTTTAACGAAGGGAACAAATGAAAATTTCCCCACATCAAACACGAAAGTCCCCTCGCTAAAACCCTCCATTGGGGACCGATGTCATCGAATGAATCGAATCCACCGATGCAACCAATTTTGAGTTGGGACACCGTCACACCGTTTGACCGTTGACTTTCTAATCGCATTTTTCACCAAGTTTAGTCAAAGTTGAAAGTTTTTCAATTTTTGAGTTTTCTAGTTTCTACCGCTCAGGGCTTGATTCATGATGTCCTACTCCAGCAAAATGTAATCAATCATCTTCTGTCCATCTTGAAGTGACAGGACGTCCAACCCCACTGTTATTCACCATTTGGGTACCATAGGTAAGTTCAGAGGAATGGGGAGGATAAAAGTTCTCTTGGGAGTCATGTGATTAGAGGAAAATTGATAAACCCTTATTAATCATAATTTTTATGCACAGCAACTTCTTATGAATTGCATGACTCACAGCAAGATTATAGGTTGTGCGTGTTATCAGAATCTTTGTAGTTTTCTCGAGACCTTGGTTTTGTCTTTACTTACTGGAAAAACAGACCTTTTTCTAACACCACTTGCTAATCTGGTAAGTAGGTATTTAGTATTTTGTTTGGTTTTACAGTACTTACTTACTTTTTAAGTAAGTACCTACCTACTTACTTACTTTTTAAGTAAGTACCTACCTACTGTAAAACCAAACAAAATACTAAATACCTACTTACCACTGTAAAACCAAACAAAATACTAAATACCTACTTACCAGATTAGCAAGTGGTGTTAGAAAAAGGTCTTACCATTTTGCAATGTTTTGACATCATAGCAACTGTTATTATAGTTATGCAAGCTTTGTACAATCATACAAGCTCTTTCCCACTGCACTTATATTAATTTAAACTACTTATTTAATTTAATCATAGGTCATAACTTAGTCATAATATGACATATGACTCAAAAGTTATGATCAATAACTCTTAAAAAATCCATAGTGCTAAACTCTTTCTAAAATGAAGGTCAAATCCTTATGATCAAAATCATTCTTACAGAACTCGGTGCACTGCCATGTCTCAGAACAAAAAACCAGCAGTGGGTGAGATCCATGAAGTGGATTTAAGGGAAGACTACAGTCCTGTGGGTGTGAACATTCCACCACCTCATCCTACATCTTTAGATCTCAGCCATACCATGGGTAAGACTAGTTTTTTGGTACCTACTTGTGGAGAAGTCATGTCCATGGAATATTGCTACCAAAAGAACTGGCACAAACAAGTAGTGACCAGTGTTATTATAGGGTTAGGTTAAATACAAAAAGGAGCTTTTCTTTTCCATGGACGTGACTTCTGCATAATTACCAGTTTTTCCAACATAATGAAATCTACTCCTAAAAGTTATAATAAGCTACAAGAAAAAAAAAAAAAAAAAAAAAAAAACAATTATACCTATATTGTTTAAACATAGAAACAAACTGCCAGCCTCTGGCTGGTTGCTAAAAAAGCACAGCTATCAATCAGTCTCTATGTCAGTACTTTGTTCTTTATTTAGACTGACAAGACATCTGGTAGTTATGAACCCACATCTGCAAGCTAGAGGATAGCTAGAAAAAAGTATGAGCCAAAAATCACTATTAGATGTAGGTACCATTATAACAACTTACTTAGAAAATCTTGTAATGGTATGATCAAACATACTGATCACTGTCTAATTTGATTTCCAGCTCCAATGTCATTCCCAACCAGCCCTTCAGGGAACAGTGAAGGCAATCCTAAGAGTCCTGTGTCTAAAATAGAGTCCATCAAAAATTGGGGCATATCTACTTATAAATGTACAAGACAGATCATGTATGAAAAGCTGGGCAAAAGCACTCGAACTGTGGATTCAGGTAATATTTTATTATTATTATTTTGTTTTTTTTTTTTTTTTTGTTTTGTTTTGTTTTTCTTTTTTTTTTTTTTTTTTTTTTTTTTTTTTTTTTTTTTTTTTTTTTTTTTTTTTTTTTTTTTTTTTTTTTTTTTTTTTCGCCACAACTTTTTCTTTTTGCTTTGCAAAATATGCCTAGAAACCCAAGTATAATCCTTGGATCTAATTGGTTGATTTCAAATAAGTTAGATTGGGAAAAATTATCTTTGCATATTTGTAAACTCTACCTGTGAAATTTATAAGACCTTTTTTTAGACTGCGGGAGTAAAGGTTCAGTCTCGTTCTGGCAGAATAAATGAGGCATATTCTATTCTAAATCTAAATACATTGTAAATTCCACTGACATAAATTATGTATGAAATCATAAACATTTCTACAGTAAGATCTGCAGTTTACTCTGAACCATTCTAACCTCCCCCCTGTTTTCCAATTTTGCAGCGCCTCAACGATTCATTCTACGAGCTCAGCGACTCCTCTGTAGGCAGCCCCCCTAGTCACCCGGCTCCGTTTCCTCTGGGCCCTATCGGCCCCAAGAAACCCCCTAGACCCAGCCCTGATCAGGACTGGAGCCATTGGGTGCAGAGGGGCAGTGGGAATAGCGAAGTTCATGGATCTACCACTGGCGCTAGTGATGCTTGGATGCAGAGAGGCAACGGAGCAAATGAAGTTCATGGATCTGGCACTGGTAGCGCTAGTGATGCTTGGATGCAGAGAGGCAACGGAGCAAATGAAGTTCATGGATCTGGCACTGGTAGCGCCAGTGACGCAAGTACTCCAATATGCTTCGTCTTGCCCGTGCTTTGACCAATAACTTTCATCAGGTTGTCCAGACTCAGGTATTCTTATTTTCCTTTGTGCTGTTTTCTTTTTTTTTTTTATTATTATTATTATTTTACAATGAAAAACGTCCAAATGTAGACTAACATAAAGTCATCATATGTAGCTGTGTAGACCTGCCCTACCTATTTTCTCCAGGACTTCCAGAAATTGTATCTTCATTACTTAAATACTTGTTTAAATTTGTGGGATTTTAATCTTTTGACCATTTCAACCTCTAGAGTTTTGTAAGGTTTTATCTTTGAGGACTGCCTTTTTATACAAGTACAGGTCAATTTTAATAGGTATAAATTAGTAAGGACAAAAAATCGCGACAGTAATGTGATCCCTTTTAAAATTGCTATAAGATCTTAAGTCACGTGTTCTTGTTATTTTCTTTTTACAGCAAACACTAGGAGAAGCTTTTGCTGATTTAGCACAAAAATCACCAGAGTTGCAAGAGGAATTTCTCTGCAATTCGGAAACCCAAAGGAATTTAACAGGCACAGGCGAAATTTTGTTGAATGCATTGAATTTATTTGTCTCGTCCGTCAATACGCTGTGTAATAAAACCATTGAGGATACTCTAGTCACTGTGCGCCAGTATGAAAATGCAAGGTAATTATTGAATGAAGTGGGCTGTGGGTTGTAAGTTTAGAGACAAAGATTTTGCAATTTTAGTTTACGTTTCTTTTGTGTTATTGCTCGAATTTGCCGACTTAGATCATTGGGTGTGTAGATAAAAATCAAGTACTCAAGTAGAATAATATGTAAAAATCTTGCAATGCCACAGTAAGCTCTGAATATCGTGGCAGGAGTTAAAAGAAATTGCATTTAAGGATTTATTTTTATTTTATCAATAAAAAAGACAAAAAATACTGTAGGTTCTTTGAAAAATAATAAATGTGATTTTGTAAATGAAACATTTTCCTTTTTTTTTTTCAGAGTGGAGTACGATGCATACCGTACAGATCTTGAACTTCTGCTTCAAGTCACATCCAATGTCGACAGCAATTGTTCTCATCTGGACGAAGCCCAGAGGAATTTCCAAACACATAGAGAAAACTTTGAAAAGTTACGGAACGACGTGGTTGTGAAACTTCGCTTCCTAGATGAAAATAGGGTAAGCACATTTTTACTGTGTATGTTGTATTATTACTTTTAGTATAACGATATGAACGGAAATAATTCGCAAGTCCAGAGGAAATGATTTTCAAAAATAAAGCTCTAAGATTTCAATTTCCTGGACTGCAAAAGAAAAATAATTCCCATCAAGAATTTTAGTATATTTTTCTGACTGCTTTTAAGTCAGTCATTTATTTTTGTCTCAACATTGGTTTTAATTTCTTGCCATTTCTGTTTCAGATCAAAGTGATGCACAAACAGTTACTTTTATTTCACAATGCCATTTCTGCATACTTTAGCGGCAATGAACCTGGCTTGCAAGCAACATTGAAACAATTCAACATTAAAACTAATAAAATACCTAGTCAAAACTCCATGCTCTACTCAGCGGAACATTAAATAATCTCATTGATGTTTATATTATTATTTTTTTTTTTTTTTTATTTTTTACAATTTTTTGTTTGTTTTGTTGTGATTTATTTTTACTTTTTCCAAGATGACATTGTCACTGACAGCTAGCGTCCTTTTTACTTCTGTCCAATGATAGGCCTATTTAAAAGTATAAATATTTTCGTAGGTATTTTCTCAGAATTTCGTGCACAAGATTGATTTATAGCTGAATTATTTAGGGGTAAAATTATTGCTCTTTGGGCAATTTGGTCCACCCTTGAATCCTTACTTAAAACAAGTCTCTTATGGACTTAAAGAAACATTATAGATTTTGTAAAGTAAAAACGTCACTTAGTACATTTACTTAGTACCGTAAAATGGGGTAACTTTGCACCGGATTTTCACTTTTTTTTTTTAGTAAATTTGTCATAACTCTGGAACAAATGACCACAGAATGTTCTGGATACGTTCAAATTGTAGCCAAAGGAATTTAGAGGCATTTTTGGAACGATATTGGGTCTTAAGTATTACCCGAGAGCCAATTTTCTTTGACAAACTTTGGTGCAATGTTGCCCATAGGCAAGGGCAACTTTGCACCAGAAAAAATAATTGCCACAAAGGTGCAAAGATATACACTTAGTTATTTAGAGCATGTAGTTCTGGACCTGGGAAGCTATAGATCATCAAAATCGGTCCAGTAGAAAAAATTGTAAAAATAAAAAACTAATGGAAAACACGAAATTTTCCTTTATTTTTTCAAAGTTTCAAAGGAGTAAAATATAAAAGAAAAACTAGGTTAACAAAATTGAACACAAAAATAAACAAATCGAACACTTCTGGTGAATTAGTAGGTAGGCAGGCTAGGTAGGTAGGCACCTACCTAGGTAATATTTATGTAGGTACCTGACTACAATTCGAAATCTGATTCGGATTCTGAGGTA
This sequence comes from Diaphorina citri, assembly GCF_000475195.1. Taxonomy (NCBI): domain Eukaryota; kingdom Metazoa; phylum Arthropoda; class Insecta; order Hemiptera; family Psyllidae; genus Diaphorina; species Diaphorina citri. The sequence continues at coordinate 64,521 of NW_007377493.1, forward strand.
AATAAAGCCCCCTCAATGTCCGAAGAACCTACAATATTACCCCTGCAATCAGTGCACAGGTAAAGCATTTCCTCGTCACTGTCATCTGCATACCAATCATAGGATTTGGGTAAGCATAAAATGTGACACAACTTGTGACAATGATTACACTCTACGAAATTTTCTGATGATATCCCTTTTTTGATGGGAAGCCCACAATTGCGGCATGGTTTGACTTCTACCTTCTTCTGTTTTTTCACCCTCTTTGATTGTTTTAATTCACGCTTGATTGTCTTTCTTTTGAACTTCTCCGGGGGGTCCGAGTCCGGCACGCCATCTCGTCTGATCTCCGGGGCATCTTGTCTGATCTCCGGGGCATCTCGTCTGATCTCCGGGGTCTCTCCTCTGATCTCCGGGGGTCCGAGTCCGGCACGCCATCTCGCCTGATCTCCGGGGTTTCCAAGTCCGGCGCCCCATCTCGTCTGATCTCCGGGGGGACAGAATTTTCTTCAATTTCTCTGTTAGTTGTCAGGTCCATGACTCTTACCTCATCGTCATGTAGAATGAAGAGTACATCATCAAACTGGTTGTGCTGAAAATCGTCGTTCAGGAAGATTGCATCACAGGGTTCATCATCAAACTCGTTGATCTGAATTGTCAAGTTTTCTTTCAGTTTCTTGTTGCTCTCATTTTGGTGTTGTATTTCCTTGATTTTATCGTACAAACTACTTTTCGATTTATTCTTTGAATCTGGTTGTTTCCCAATACGACGAGGTTTTCTTTTTTCCTTCTTGATTTTCGTTGTCATTGTAACTTTCTTATCTTTTGGTTTGGCTGTTGCAACTTGAGGTTCGGAAAAGATTATCTCATCTTCGCTAGTTTCAATATTGTGTGCATTGTCTGTCCTACTGGTGCTTTCTCCTACGTTCAAGTTTTTGTTGAGAACACTTTTTCCAGGTGATATATTATTTTACAAATGGAGGTTTTTATTGAACAGCCGTTTAGGGGTTCCCCAAAAACCATATTGTACTTGAAATGTTAGTCCTATACTCGTACGTTTACAAAATAATTATATTTTCTCTGATTCATCACAAATTGGACCAAAGCGATTTTTTCAGTGTGATTATTCTCACTTAGAACGGCCCATAGTCTTTATATGCACGAATATGTATATTTTTTGTTAGTAAAATTGAATAAGGGTAATAGGAAGACGTGTTACGTTAAACGAGATTTTATTTTTTACCGTAATTATGCTTTTTCTTCTAATTCTAGTCTAAAAAAATTCCTTTCATTTTCCAAGTCATGATCTCGTTTATAAAAAGTATTACCTACTAGATGAATTATTATTTATTAAATTAATATTAACATAAAGTGCACTCAAAAAGTTTTACTAAGAAATTGTTTCATTGAAACAGAGCAAGGCAGTGTAATGCTTTAATCTGAGTTGATAGGTGCCTGAGACAATATACAATAATCTCGCTTCTATTACTTTCCTTGTTCTAACATGTAGTACCTAGTATTGTATAGTGCGTCATATACTTAAGCAAAGGAAAGTATTATGTTTTGGACGTCCATAGGTTAATAGATATCAAAAAGCAGAAGAATCTTTTTGAAGGCACTTTATAAATCACGTGTATTATACATTTAATTAACCTCGTATTATATTCGTTTAAAAAAAATATTGTATCTACCTATACCTGCTAATAAATGATTTTTATCAGAGATGAACCTTTGTCAAATTTGTAGTTACCTATTACGAGTCTGTTAGTTTTTAGATCACACCTATAGGAAGGTAAAATTTGTAAGAATTAAGCTGTGTCCACAGTCCACACATAGTGGACGCTGCCGATCAATGTCAACTGAAACACAGTGCCCTGCCTCGGAAACATACTCGTAGATTGACGGCGTCGACTATGTGTGGACACAGCTTAAGGTTGAAGGAAAACGGACTTTGCTTTTCTTACGAATTTTACAAACTCGGAAATCAGCAATATGTACCTACCGAATATTGAATAGAAAGTAAAAATAAAATTGACAGTCATTCGAGAGAATCAAAAAACTGGCTGTAGATTACGGCGTACGGTAACTTCACACCTACCGTACGATAATTCCATCATAGGTAGAACTGGTTCTCTGCTAAAACTCTCCACATTCGTCTGTGGACTGTGGAGAAAGAGATGCGCAAGACAGATTGCGCAGATGATCTCAGAAAAGTCGTCATCAACTTCCAACTTCTCCCTGAAATTTTTTGCATACCTGAGCTAGAATTTTTTATAAATTTTGTAACAGTGGTTCAATATTTGTGTATTGGTTATGATTTTATCATATTCGTTGATAAATGAGCAAGATAAAAGTTTCAATGGAGTTCCGTTTTGTGTTTTTGACTCTCTACTCGAAAGGATTTTGAATTAGTTCGTATGTAAGTATGAAGTTCTATTTCTTGAAATCTGTACCTGTATGCAGGTAGCAGAATTTCATCACAGGTAGAGTGACATAAATACCCTCTCTAGAAGTCTTTTGTAGACAATCCTATCTGTTCATAAATTAGGATGAACTAATTTCTACTGTGCCATCATTCTTTTACTAGTCTCTAGTTCAAAAGGTGATTCCAAGAATCTTAGGGAGTGATGTATGCTGTGGTGAAGAAAGTTGACCACTTGTTGCTTCTTACACATCAAGACAGTGTTTCTTAAAATTCAGATTCAAGTTCCATAGGCCTCTAGGAGCTCACTAGACAAAAGTAGGAGTCTCTAGCTGTGGTAAAGTAATGAAAAAAGAGCTAACTTCATTCTATGCTATGGAAATAAAAGGTACGCTCTCCTCAAAAGTTATGTCTAATTACTTACTTCCTGGTGGAAAGGAAAAATTTCTGGACAATCACTTAGGTGACTCATGTTTGAAGTGACAAAATATATAACTACTTAGGTAGGTTCAAATTTTTTTATAGTTATTATTTTTATCAATAATTCAGAGGTAAGTTCTCTTCAAGCCAACAATATCAAGGTTAGTTAAAAGTACTTGGCTACCTACTTTTAATAAAAATATTGTAGGTACTCATTTCTTTATACAAAATGTACAGACCTGCAAATGCCTAGGCAAAGTTAAGGACATTTTGGGGGGAAACCTATGTTCAGTGTTTTTTGAAATCTATTAAAATTAACCTTTTTATGTCCTTCATTGTGTTTCAGAACTTAATTGAAGTCTAATAGACAAAATGGCATTTTCAAGAAGTAGTGTTACTTCCAACAACAGCTATGAAAAGAGAGGTAAGATCTTTGGATTGTTTCTGAATTTAAGACAGGTTAAAGAATTTAAAAGACCTATTGTAACAAGGTGATCATGATAGGTACCTACACAACCATGATTAGATAGACATTATCTCTGTTAGTTTACTTAGGAAAATTACTTGAAAGTTGACAGATGATCATAAGTCTTTTTTTTTTTTAACCTAAATTTTAATTGAACATCATTGTATTTTGTTTTACAGACAGTGGAGATAAGAATGATGATGAGGGGCCAGTGTATGTCATGGAACACTTGGCTACCTTCACAGTTGCCAAGGAAACGGGTATCGTGTACCCAGCCGATGGTATGAGGCGGTTGTTACAACTGGAGAAGTCAAATGGGATTTGGTCACAGAAAATGCAGCTCAAATTAGACAAAAATGTTGTCCTGATAATGGATTATGAGACAGGGGTAATTATTGATTGTCTGATTTTTATTTTTAGTATAGTAGGTAATGAGTTGAGTAGTTAATAGGTAAGTAAGGTAATGAGTACTCAAATATGTTTTTGCTATTTAGAGAATCTCTCAATTTCAAACCAATGCTGAATCTACTCTAAAGTGCAGGTATCCTGATGCAAAAATTAGACTGCTGGGATAAAATAATTTTCTTTTTTACTTATCACCTACCTACTTATTATACACCTAGTATTACCCACATACCATTAAAAGTCACTTTCAAAACTCTCTGTAAAAAATACATACACAACTGTATCTGTAGACAAACAGTAATGACATGGAAGAAGCCCAGATATTGTTTCTGGGCATGAAAGAGGGTTTTAAACCCAATCCTTCCAACACTGTGAGATAGGTGCCATGCCTGTCTCACTAGTATTACCCACATACCATTAAAAGTAACTTTCAAAACTCTCTGTAAAAAATACATACACAACTGTATCTGTAGACAAACAGTAATGACATGAAAGAAGCCCAGATATTGTTTCTGGGCATGAAAGAGGGTTTTAAACCCAATCCTTCCAACACTGTGAGATAGGTGCCATGCCTGTCTCATGGTCATGGATGGTAGGTACCAGTTAAAGAACAAGAATTGCATTTCAGTGCACTCAGATTCACCTAAGATTATGAATTCTGCTCATAGACTCAGAGTATGTCCATAGAATAAATAAAACAAATTCTTCTTCCTCTTCCTCACAAGAACATTTTCCTATGCACCACTCTTATTCTTAAGAAATGAGGAGGAGGAGGTGGGAGAAAAGAATATTATTTTGTTAAATTACAGTTGGCTGAGGCATTGTAACATCAGGTAGGTGGGTCTTCTGTTTGAATACCAGTACCTACCCACCAAATCTAAATTTTTGCAAGGTGGAATTTAAAAAAAAAAATCCAAAGTAGGTGAAAAAGAAAGAGAATAAGGAAAAAAAAGGAAACAAACAAACTACCTACTAAATACCTACTATTGTTTTTAGCTTCATTTTTCTCTTTTACCAGCCTCCGAATTTTTTTATTTATTTTAATGTATTGGAGCAGAGAGTAGATCAGCGTCTAGCTAGGGGACTATAAACAGGGAGTTAGTCTGGCTGAGGGACTACAAACAGAGAGTAGGTCAGCGTCTAGCTAGGGGACTATAAACAGGGAGTAGACTAGTCCAAATTTCCTCACGCTATATCAATAGCGAAGGTTGAGTGCGAAGGGCATCCCACTCGGAAAAGTTTGTTTAGCCAAAACCAGTTGGCCTCAAAACGATCACTCTAAAGCTGATTGAGAGGCCGACGACAAACGCCGATCCCATCTGATGGGAAAAGGCGAAGAAGAAGAAGAAGAAGAAGAGGAGCATTCAAACAAATCTCTCACACTAACCATGCAATTAAGTGGGTTGGGGTACTTTTCAAGCACTAATTATTACCTATCAAAAGTCCTATTAAATAATCTATTCTATTTGATTCTGTTCTATTCCAGGCTGTCATGGAGAGGTTTCCATTTGGTTTGATTCAAGATCCCACTGCATTCACCAGTCATGATCCAATGGAAATGTACAATAACATTCTGGTGTTCATTGTGGGAGATGAACATCAGAACAATTCCCGCTCTGAAATGCACATCTTCCAGGTATGATTCAGTTTAGATTCATTTTATTTATTATTTTATACTGTTTGCTTCGACTAAAAAGTCTCATTATGCCAAAGCTGTGTTCACAAATAGTCGACGTCGACCGACGAGGTGAATCTATGTTGTCGAGGCAGTGTGGATGGTTTCGGTCGACATCGATTGAGTCGATCGATGGCCGTCGCGTCGACTGTGTGTGGACACAGCTTAACAGGCTCCCATACTTCATTATTATTGTTTTATTGCCCAATCGGTTTTTGGGGTCCTACTTTTCGCCTCAAAATCACACCCAGTTGAATTTTTTTGTCTAATTTATTGTCTCTAAATTACTCCTATTGTACGTAAAATTGTAGATTGATTAATTTATTTCAGTGGTGCTATACCTATTAAATTGTCATTTTTTTTATTTTATGAGCGCTATAACGTCAGAAAATTGTCTGGGAAGACATTTAATAAAATAGTCCAATAAAATAAAATTTACTTAGCTGTTCATTGTAATTCGTAGTGGATATTGTACCATAAGGTGATTGAAACTGGTATAATAACGGGACCAAGTGTACTTTACATGTCATATTCCTACCTCGACTGTATAAATAAAGCACTAAACTTCTAATTTTACTGTACCTATAAAACCAATCTCCAAGTAAGTGCGATGGACTTCTGATGCGAAAATTGGTGGTTCAAGCCCAAGTCAAGGCCCTTTTTGAGTAAAAACGGTTTTTCTAATTCAAAATGTTAAAATCAAGCCCCAGAAGGAGTCATGTTGATATCTCAATTATTCACAAAGTTACACGAGACTTTGTAAAATCCATCCAACCTACTCTAATACTTTTCAATGGAAATCAAAAACTTTTAAAAGCTCATTCACTCAAACAAAACTCAAATTCGTCTTTAGTATTTCCTTGAATAAAAGGCCTCAATTTCAAGTCAAATAGACAAAGAGGGTCTTCTTTTATGAAACGTTTCAATGTCGAATAGACAAGACACACAGAGGGTTAATAGCTACTTGAGAATTCATTACAGTAGGTCTGCACTGCACACACATCACACTTGGCAACAATTCAATTCATTTCTAATCCGACGATTCCAAACATTCTTGCGGTATTTCGAGCCGTAGAATTGAAACCTGTAATGTTTACATTTAAATGTCGCCTAGAGTAATTTAGAAACGAGTTCCAGTAGTGGTAAAGCAGACTTGTACTCCACGGGGCGGGGTTCGATTACGAGTAGGGACAGGAAATTCCCTAATAGCGGAACCTATTGTTTTAGGAAATGTCCCAGCGAAACCTATAGTGTATGTTGTAGACATCGAACATGATAAAGAATTTTGTATCGACATCCTGTACTTAGAGATTAGTTGTTCAGTATCCTGTAGGACCCACTCAGAAATATGGTCCTAAAGGAGCCCCCGCTCAATGGGACCCAAAAACTAATTAGCTAATTTCCTTTGTGTTAGACACGTGTACCAAATTTCATCAAGATCCAATCAAGTGTTCCAGAGTGTTGTTGCACAACAAAGATACAGACTCAAAACGCACTTCTTCGACGAAAGACTAGGTTTAACACCGCGCGGATTAATTTGCGATTAAGTCCAATCCGAGATTACCCCCGGGTATTGTACAGGTATAGCGAAATCCTCATTCAATATCAATTCTGAGTTGGTAAACCCTGACATAAAAACAAAGTAACCCTTGGGCATTCGTAGAAGCTTAATCCTCAGGCATAGTTAAGGCTTAAGGCGTCCTTCTTCTATTAGAGCTACTGTAGCACTGAAATTCTCTAATAAAATGATAAAATTTAGATCCGAAACGTCCAGAACAAACAAAGAAAGGTTCTTGCCAACTTCAAGTTCAGAACCACAAGTGTACTTGAGTTAAAATTCACCTTCGATGGAATTCGATCGCACGTGCTGAACCACCTGTTTACTTAACTTTGGTTTTTACCTCTTCTTAATTATCATCATCATCATCAGCATCATCATTATCATTGTATAGCATCATCGTAGCTGATAGTTGCCAAACTTCTGCTTGCCAATTCTTCATATTTTTTCCAAACACGACACTCCCAGCCATTTCGTCATTTCATCCAACCAGGTTTTTCCGCGGCTTCTAGAATTTTGAGTCTTTTTTCCGTCAACATTTTGCTTCATAGCCTCCAAATATCTGCTAGTTAAACACCGAACCCTTTTGAGCTAGTTTAACAGTAATTTCAATAGGGAAATAAAATCCAAGCAATTCAGATTTTTCAGCTCAATTTCCCAGTTACAAGTCTGATATGCATAAATGGATGAAATTAAAATTGTTGTGTAACTCGTCAAGTGTTCGCTGTTTTATTTCGCGAATTTGAAATTTTATCCAGTCTTTCTAAGGTTTCATTTGAATAAGCGTATATTTTTCGACCACTGTTGATCTACGAAGTTCTAGTGCTTTATTTAGGCTGTCGAATTTTTAGTTTACTAAAAGAACTATCACTTGAAATATCTTATGTATAAAAGTTGACCTAAAGAGTTTTAGCGCTTCAAAACAGAACAGTAGAAATCAAAGTAAAAAATAATGTGTAAATCGGACAATATGGACCATTGATTCATTACCTCCCTGACATGTATCTTTCAAACGATGCACGGCGATTCAACCAACTCGCACATATCCTATGTAAGTAGACGGGATTTTTTCACAGAGTGAAATTCCTTCATTTTCAGTGCCAAAGTATATCGGCCCAGGAGTTGGTGGAAAGTTTGAAGCTCCTGCGGGCGGGCAAAACGATCCCGAATCGTAAGGCTCGTCCTATCCCTCCCCCTCCTCCAACCCCTCCTCCTGATCCTCCCCTCAATGGAGTGAACGTGAGGGAGAAAGTGTCTGCCTTCAATGCGAGCACTCATCGCGACCGTGAGTTACAAGCTTAACCTTAAGTACTTAGACATTAGTAGATATTAAACTCAAGTAGATTTAGACTTTAATAGATATTAAACCTAAGTAGAAGTAGATATTAAACTCAAGTAGACATCAAACTTAAAGAAAGGTACATTCGAGTTGTTTTGTGGTTTTTTTGAATGAAATTCAATCCGAGAAGAGATGGTTAGTTAATTAAATTAATATTTAATTTGTTTCTTTTTTTAACGTTGCGTTTAGAATTACAGCAACTTTGATTTAATAAGAATGAAATACCTATGCGAGTAGATACTTTCCTTATCCTAAATATGTGTACAAAGTACGCTATGAAAATGAATTGTTTTTGGTCCGAATTTTTGATGTCATTTAATATTTAAATCCTTGTTGAAGATTTCAATCTCAATTCTTATTGGTTGTATACGTTTTTCCTTTTACACAAGCAAACAAAATGGCCTTGTTCCCTGGCCTTGAGCTAGATGTTTGTAAGATTGCGTAATGGTTGTAGTATTTAATAGAAGATAAAGGTATCTGTTTCGTTTTTGTAAATAACTATGAACTGGTTTGTATCCCAGTTTTTTAAGTATAGAATTTTCTGTAGCATGAGAAGAGATTCCATTAGGACATTAAGTGTCTCTTTTTAAAGAATGTGGGTGTTACTGATGGAAACTTTTTTCAGTAGGTAACTGAAAAAAGTGATCAAAATCAATGTTTCATGTCAGGACGAAATCAGGCAGATGTTGAAGGGTCGCAGTATTGTGTGACTTATTGACGCACTCATTCTCGCAATTTTGCTCATTTCAGACCCGGATTCCGTGCGAGGTGGCGGTGAAAACATGAGTGACATCAGTGGCGTAGGTGGGGGTGGTTACTCTCTCTATGCTCAGGATGATGAGACATGCTCCAACACTTCTGAGAAGTACGAACGTGACGTCACTATTCTGAACCATTGCTTTGATGATATTGAGAAGTTCATAGCGAGACTACAACATGCTGCAGCCGCGTCTAGAGAACTTGAACGAAGACATAGGAATAGAAAATCAAAAAAGAAAGACTTGGGTGATGGTATGCTTACCATGAGAGCTAAACCTCCGCCAGAAATTGAATTCATCGAGATCTTCCAGAAGTTCAAGCTGTCGTTCAACCTGCTCGCTAAACTCAAGGCACACATTCATGACCCTAACGCTCCTGAGCTTGTACATTTCCTGTTCACGCCTCTCGCTCTGATAGTAGATGCTTCCCATGACACGGAATACGGACCTAACCTGCCAGCCAAAGTGGTATCGCCTCTGCTGACACGGGATGCTATCAATTTGCTCATCAACTGTGTCACTAGCAAGGAGACAGAGCTGTGGCATTCGCTAGGAGATGCTTGGCTGGTGGCTAGAGACCAATGGAAGGGATATGTGGTGCCGTATCATCCGATATTTATGGACGGGTGGTCCCCCGAGTATCCGATCAATGATGAGTTGGAGTCTGTCGGCATGATGAACTCATCCCCCGCTGAAGGTAAGAACCAAATTGACCAAATAACCACTCCAACATTTTTATTATTATTATTATTATTATTTATTTATTTTTTCTTTAACGGGATTCTTTCGGGTGACTTTTACAGTTGATGTGTATCACATTTGGTTTGCACGCTTTAGGTTTCAAGTTTAATTACAGGCAATAACGTAAAGATAAAACAAAACGAATTAGTTTAATATCTCTTTTATTTCGATTTGGCGGGGCGGGGAACCAACTACCACACGCCATAACTCTTAAAACAACAAACAAGCAATCGGACCAATACCTTGTGGTTTGTTTTCAGGCAAGAAGTCGCGAGATGAGCTGAGGGTGGCCCCTCTGGACCCAGAACTAAGAGACCCGCACCATCACCACCATTACCCTCATCACCGAAGTGAGAACTCGCATTATGGTAGCGAGTACTTTGACTATGAGGCTGGAGAACGTCAGCCTTCACCCGCAGGTAAGTGGGGTTTTCGAATGTACAAAATTAAGTTTATTCATCCCTTATCTGGCTGGGGCGTGTTAAGAAATGCAAAGGAAGGTTGAGTGCGAAGGGCATCCACTCGTTTTTTTTTTTTTTTTTTTTTTTTTTTTTAGTTAAAAACAAATTTTACCCCAAAAAAGGGATACTTTTAGGGTGTTTTTTTTTTTTTTTCTAGCTAAAACCAAATGTTAGCCCAAAATAGCGATCATCTTAGGGCTGATTGAGAGACTAACGAAAATCGCCGACCTGTCTGGAGGCGGGAAAAGGCGAAGAAGATCCCTTGGTCTAAAGTACTAGGTAAAATAAAACATATTCCATTATATTCTTTTCAGGTGACCCCCGCTATTCTGTGGAGGCACTCCGTCATGAGGTCTACGCCAGGGAGGAGAGAGAGACTCCCGGACCCGAATATAATGACCGTCATCCACCCCATCAACATCTGGGGGACACCTCAGCTAGGAGCGACATCTCGGCTGATTCTATCGAGAGAAATGGAGGTAAGTAATGTATTACTCGGTCTTTTGTAGTAAAAAAAAGAATAATTTCTGGGTTGGCTCTGGCAATAATTTCGCCCTTTGTTTGTAATTATTGTATTTTGTACATGAGTACATCCAGAGTATAACCAATAAAGAGTCTTATTATTATTATTATTATTATTATTATTATTATTATTATTATTATTATTATTATTATTATTATTATTATTATTATTATTATTATTATTATTATTATTATTATTATTATTATTATTATTATTATTATTATTATTATTATTATTATTATTATTATTATTATTATTATTATTATTATTATTATTATTATTATTATTATTATTATTATTATTATTATTATTATTATTATTATTATTATTATTATTATTATTATTATTATTATTATTATTATTATTATTATTATTATTATTATTATTATTATTATTATTATTATTATTATTATTATTATTATTATTATTATTATTATTATTATTATTATTATTATTATTATTATTATTATTATTATTATTATTATTATTATTATTATTATTATTATTATTATTATTATTATTATTATTATTATTATTATTATTATTATAAGATTTATTATTATTATTATTATTATTATTATTTATTAATATGTATATATTTGATTATTATTATTATTATTATTATTCATTATGCTATTATTATTATTATTAATTATTATTATATTATTATTTTATTGATTATTATTATTATTATCATTATTTATTATTAGTTATTATCCTATTTATGCTATTATTATACTCTATTATTATTATTATTGATGTACTATTATTATGTTTACTTATTATTATTCTGTAGGTTCGAGTTGATGTGTATTATTCATTATTATGTTATTATATTATTATTATTATTTTATTATTATCATATTATTATTATTGATTAGTTATGTATTATTATTTTGGGTTGGCTCTGGCAACCATTTCGCCCTTTGTTTGTAATTATTGTATTTTGTACATGAGTATATCCAGAGTATAACCAATAAAGAGTCTTATTATTATTATATTAGAATTATAATTGTGGTAAGCATAACATTTCTTTTTCTTCGTCTTTTCCCCTGTTAAGACGGCGTCGGCGTTTTTCCTCTCAATCATCCCTAGCTAGGGTGATTGCTTTGGGTTGCCATTTCGTAGGTTCATATAAGCTTAACCCATTTTTGGGGCTCTTTGCCCCTACACCTAACAATTATATCTCTTGAATAAAAAAGAACTCTTTTACTTTCATGTAATGATTTAAAATCAAGACGAGGGCCCGTTCTCCCTTTATTCCCATTATAATGTTTAAGTCACCCATCCATTTATTAGCCTTCCTCGGCGTAGCTTAACATAGGTAACGCTAAAACCGGTCTTAAATTAACGACTGAAGTGTTATCTAAAACTTTCTCGCTTTGAGTTCATAGGTCGTCGCGACAAATTTCAAGATCAGAGCTCATTTGTGTGAGAAAATGTGAAAAAAAAATCCCACAATTACTCAATTAACTTTAAGTCACCCATCCATTTATTGGCTTTGCTCGGCGTAGCTTAACATAGGTGACGCTAAAACCGGTCTTAAAATAACGACTGAAGTGTTATCTAAAACTTTCTCGCTCTGAGTTCATAGGTCGTCGCGACAAATTTCAAGATCAGAGCTCATTTGTGTGAGAAAATGTGAAAAAAAAATCCCACAATTACTCAATTAACTTTATATAATAATAAACTGAATATTAAACAAATTAGGTAGGTACATAGGTACTGATTTTCTTTAACCACGATCGAATAAACTACGGGCTAAAAAATTCCCGGAGGGACGGGCCCAGCTTCCAGCTTGTTTTTTTTTATCAATGTTATACGTATAATTCACTGCTAACAAAAAGGACTATTCGGTCCTACGCTACGTTGGGAGTCTAAATAAAGTATTTATAAGTGTAAATTATAAACTCATAGAAAAATGTATTGTCTACTTGCAGGCGGAGGAGGTGGTGGCATTCTGAGTGAGAAGTTTGAGCGGGCTCAGGCCAGATGGCTGGAAGAGTTACGGCTGAGTGGTGCCAAGATTGTACAAGTGACTTACCCGCGCACCGCTAATAATGACAAGGAGCTGACTGTGGTGCGAAGTGAACTGCTAGAGGTAAGGGATTTGTTTTGAATGGAATTGAATTATTGTTAATTAGATTTATATGTACTGCTTTGTACCTGTACCCGTACCTGTAAACTTTACCTATGAAATATATAAGACCTTGTTTAGACTGCGGGAGTAAAGGGACTTTTCAGTCTCATTCTGGCAGGATAAACAAGGTATATTCTATTCTATATTAGACACCCAAAATAGGTAATTAATCGCTTACCTTATATTATTTAATTCAAGTGAAGTGATGAAGAAGTATTTTATTATCGACCTCTGGTACTTTCGCCAATTTACAACTTGAACACCCTTTCTCCCAAAGCATATTGTCGTAGGGATGATGTTTGGTAACAAATATCATCGCTACCAATAGAGAGTCCACCTTCAAGATTCAATGATCCCAGAGCTGAGTCGGAGGAAGCAACACAATCCTATCCAAAGGTTGCGTTCACCAACTAGAAGAGATCATTGGACCTAGGAGTGGACGTGACCGCCAAATAAACAAACAGTTTCTTGCGTGTGTACCAGAGCAACCAAAAGACATTCTGGGTTGGAAGTCGGCTGGGGCAACAACGAGTTAGTAAATAAAGCCGATTCAATTGTGTTAAGTTAAGCAACTAGTTGTGTTGTGTTTTATTAGACAAGTCTTCCCCAGCCACCCAGCGTCGGTCGCCAGGTCCGGGCCGACCTTAAACAAGAGACGAACTTCAACGTCTACGACAATATTCCATTTCGTTTACCCATAGAAACCCATGTATTAAAACATCTCCCTTATCATGAGAGACAGACTCTTTAATTCTTGGAAAAAAAAAATTATAAAAAATAACAAAATTTCACTCAGAGGCCCTCTTTCAGATAACCATTGAAAATATACATACATACTTGCTGCATGTGGCGTGTGGCAGCAAACGTGGACGTTGAATTAAAAATAATACTAATAATCTGATTGTAAAATACGGCTTATTTTGTTCAAATATGGGTGTAAGTGTCTGATATTAAGTTATTATTAACCCATTATGTATTTGACTCATCAGGTGCTAGACGATACCAGGAAGTGGTGGAAGGCGCGTAACAGTAGAGGTCAAGTGGCTCATGTCCCGCACACTATAGTGACCGTCTTCAATCCAGATGAGCCCCCTGAGGTGTTCAATAATCCACTCTATTCCAGAGAGTATTCCCAACAGGTAATTTTTCTTTTGTAGTTGAATGTCACTGTATAACTGTTAGGGTCTTATTGTTCCGTAAGCGAAGATAGACAGAATAGGAGAAAGCCAGCCGTTCAGGATAAAATCCGCCCCGAGCGAGAATCGAATCCGCGGCATTTTTCATCATATAGACTCGATAATAATAATAATGAGAAGTTTATTCACTATCAATTCACTTTCTTAATAAAGCCTTATAGATACTAGTGTACTTTTAGGGTATTCTTTAAATTGATTATTCCTCTGATATTATTCTTCTGGTTATTTTCAGTTTAAATTTTATAATTCATTATTCGTTAAATAAAGATCTCTAATTTTCTTTTTCGTGTTCAGTCTATTTCTTTCATATCATCCGGTAATTCATTCCTTGGTACCTTTTTGATATTCAAATAAATATTGTTCTTCCATAAACGAAAACATATTTCCCTGTTTCAGAACGAGAGAGAATCTCTGAGTGGTGGCAACAGGTCAGGTGTTTCCCCCACTAGTGCCCCTGCTGAGTGGGTCCGCAAGGAACGTCTAGGTAAGAAAGGCGAATTCAGATACTTCTAAGTCTCCTTAATAGCCTGCGTTCCAAGTCAAATCAAACTGTCGTCAGTGTTTTCGTAGTATTCTGAGTTAGCTTTTAGGTATCAAATATTACCTAGCATTTTTTGTCTGTATCAAAAAATGGTGTGTCCATATTTTGTGGTGTTGAATTTTTTTAACTCCCCTATGAACTCTTCTCATCTTAACTCCTGCCCGGCCTTGGAAGCCAGCAATTACATTGTAGAGAAAAACTGGGATGCCGAGGAAAAAATGGCTTTAAGGTCAAAAATTCCGACATTTGTAACAGCAACTTTTTTTGTCTGGCTATTTTGAGTTTAGACTAAACCTAAGTACATGGCTCAATCGCTTGAATACGTCATAATTTGTACAATTTGCATTTTTTTATGAACTGCCCACTGTTTGGGTTGCTCATTGAGAGTATACCAATCAAACAAAATGGTATAAAATAAAGATAAATAATTTATAGATATTGGCTTGTAACATTATCTTTGCCATAAGTCCTTATGTTAAACTCGTCAAAAGCCAAAATCTGTGTGGACACATCATGCCAAAGTAAATAATAGAGTAGAATAATTTGAATGGAGATTACCTCAATATAAGTGGGTAACGTAGACTTGGTCTTTGTGAATACTAGATTATACTGAAAAATTCGAAGGTTGTTGATGAAATATGAAGAGGGTTCAAACTTATTAATTTTGTGTTGCAATACGAAAGGCTTTAATTTACAATTTTTTTGACAATAGTTTTTATAGACTGTCAACTGTATTTACCAAATTTTTCGAGTTGTATGCTCCTTAGTTAACTTATTCAATACCAATATTCTAATTTAATTATATGCGCTGCTACTAAGTATTTTGTTGTTTCGTTCTTAATTCAATACCTTTACGTATTCTCTTAATACAATACCTTTACATATTTCGATATTTTCTTTATGAAACTAATAGTATTGTTTTATTCTTTAATATTCATATGAAAAAAGGACATTTCAAAGTGTCATTTTCTTTTATAGTTAGCTAAATCATTCCAGTATGAAATAAATCTTGGTTATGTTTTTTCTTGTATGTTTTTCTTGTTAAAATATCGTACCTCCTTCTTTACTTAACTTATAAATATTACCATTCCATTTTTTATTATTATCCTTAATGAACCTTTAATTAGATTTCTAATGGTTTGCCAAAAAAAAAGACAATTACTGTGCTTTTTATATGTAATTTAATGAGACCATAGTAAATTCCAGCATTATAAAGATCTTTTTTAGTATGTAGGGAATTAGGGATAGATAAAAGGAATTTCAGAGTAAACAAGTAAATCAAGGTATTGTATTCCAATTTAAGTTGAAATAAGAAAAAGGTCGGAACTAAGAAAAATTGAAAAAAAAATAAAATATATATATAATTGGGTAATACAGTGAACTTTTCAGAGGACGCGGACGTCACAAAACATTAGAAATCCAATAAAAAAATCCCATTTCTTTTCTCTTCAACTTTTTTGTCCTTTTACTAAGCAATTTATTTTATGTAATTTGTTTATGGTTGTTATTTTTTTCATTATTATTAAAATAGTATTATATATATTTTTGTTATTAATTTAATTTATTAATCTTTTATTTAAATTTATGTTAGCGGAGGAGAAAATGTGGTTAATTCTTCAATGGATTTTTACCGAATGTTTGAAATGTTGTTGTTATGAATAGTGTGAATACAGGGTGAGGTGTACTGGTGGATAAATAAGTTGGTGATGTTGGTTTTGTAAAATTTCATTTATTGAATGAAAATTGTTGTGAAATTGTTTAAAATAGCAGACTGAGACTAATCAGAATTTTAGATTGGTGATTGAAGAGCAACCTTTAAACCCAGGAAACCTTTTGCTCTGTATTTGACACGACTCCCAAAGTTCATTTTCTCCCTTTATTAGAACTAAATTATGTACTTATTTACTACTTTCCGTCCAAATATTTTTTGTTCTAACCGAAATTAGAATCTTCTTCTTTTATGTTTTATAATTTATATTTTATAATTTATTTAGTATCTATTTTTTTACTATGCATATTTTATTATAAATTTTTTTGACGTGCTATATTAATTTACTATCACAATTAAATAAAATGTATTATTATATATATTCTTATAAAATCCATTTCCATTTATTTCAAGGTATTTACAGCTCAAGGACAAGTTACAGGAAGTATAAATAAAATACTTAACTGAGTATTAGTATTCCCTCTATTTTTAGGCATTCGTCACTTCAAAACAAGAGAGGACTCTGAAAGAAAAGCGTTCAAAGATCCTGAGGAAACCCTTTTTCTTTAATTTTCTTTTGTCGGTCACCTTGAACCCGCATAGCTTTACAACTGGACAGAATGCCCAGTACCTAACATAACAACATATCCCGTCATGATTTAACATCCTTGGCCTTATCAACAAACAGTTTGGTAGGCGCAGGGATCTGATACTTGGTCGAAGATCTGGTTACAAGTCCTACAGGATGGGATGGGTAGGGTTGATAGTTCTTGGTGATGACAGGGTTGGGACTGAATACTCCAGATATTACAGGGGATTGAGGAAGGACAGGCGGGGTGATGACAGGGGGAGGGGGGATGTAAGGTACGGGAGCAGGCGGTAGGACAGGCAGGGCCGGGTTGAATCCATTGTTAAAAGTCCCTGTGTATCCCTGTCCTACTCCACCACCGTAAAGTTTCGTGTCTCCTACGTTATTCACATATCCTGTTTTCGTACCAAACCCTTGTCCGCCGCCAAAGTTCTGCTTGTTCCCGTGAGCGTTGGTTTTCAGGTGAGCATCGTGATATGCTCCACCAAATGCATTTCCTACTCCATCTCGTGACCTATGGTCTTTGCTTCCGTATTGAATGCTTCCTCCATGTCCTAGACCGTCGTCGTAGTAGGTAGCTTTGTTTCCACTCTCGTGTTTGTTGTAGGAAGTGCTGAATCCTGCTACTTGATGACCGCGGTTTCTGCCTCGCACATCACCGTAGGAACCTCCTTGCACGTTGGTAAGGCCGATGTCCTTGCCTCCTGGGAAATGAAATCATCATTCGGTGAGAAAAGGAACTTTATTGTAACTCTCCCTCACTTCAACCGACTATTTTCTGGTATACGGAAAGAATTCTGATTGGTCTCTTTTTACAAATTTTCCTTGAGACACAAAAATCGAATGAAAAAGAATTAGCCTTTCTGCCTTTCACGTGTCCTTAGTTTGTCCGACCGACTTAGCAGCTTTTGTTTTCGATCCGACTTTTTTTCTCCGTCAAGAGGTTTCGGGAATTTTTGTTATAATATTTACGTACTAGGTTTTTAATTAGTATCTAAGCTCGAAGAAAAATTAAAGAAAACACTCATAACATTCTTTGCAAACTCTCTGATTAATAATGAGATTAAGTTAATTTTAAAGTTCGTGAAATTACTTTTTCCAAAATAAACATTGATAATAAAAAGTTTGTGAACCTCGTAACAAGAAAGCTTTTATAAGGAGAATATACGTGTTACAAATAAGTACTTCTTACTTTTATTCTTTTCTGTGTATTATTTTTATTTTAAAGCCTTGCAAATGTTTAGGTTCGTAGGATTCTAGTAGTTTGAACTCTCTTTTAATATGGCGATGTTAAAAAGACTTCATTCAATTTAAAACTGTTGGCATAATAGGTTTTTTCATTCTTAGCCATTCTTGAACAATCATAATAATTAACTGAATTTCGACAGATCTTTATAAGGAAAGTTCGAAAGTTTCATATTTTGATTACCTATTCTCTTTATATTCTTTCACACTTTTCTTTGTACCTTTTCCTGATGGTAATAAAAATCACAAATTGCATTCAGTGACAAGGCCTTACAGAGCCTCTTACCTCCATAAGCGTGTCCAACATCATAACCATTCTTCGTTCCCAAATTCCCATGATAGAACCCATTCGCATCCGTGTAGCCTCCAGCGCCATACCCTCTATCTCCATACGTGTTCAACGCCTGGATTCCGTTATTAGACAGTCCGTTGACGCCTGTGTTGTACGCGCCCGTATACGCTCCGTTCACGCCCCATACGCCGGGGGTGTTAATCAGTGGCGGACCCACAGGTTGTAGTTCGGCGTATTCGCCACCCATAACAGTGTCTAGGGTGAGGTTGATGTAGAACGCCTGCACTGCAAGCCCGATCCCGGTGAGGTGAAGGGATTTGTTTTGGGATGTCGAGACTTTGGAGGGCCGCCCGAACATTTTTCCTGTAAATAATGAACGGTTCGCGTTTTGAGCTGGGCTGTATCCAGGATTATGTCGAGGGAGGGGGGGGGAGTCCAAATAGTGATGTACCGAGAGATGGATGCTCTGGAGTCTGGCCTACGTAAAGGAGAAAAATTAAGCTAGAGGGAGAGGGGGGTGGCTTTGAGATAGGTAGGTGGTAGGTATTTGTTATTGTTATAATGTATTGAAAGATTTGTGCTTGTGAACCACTTTCGCATTACTCCAAGACTTACTTATTCTTTTATATCCATGCATTTCCGGGAACGGAAAAGATTGGTTAAAATATTATAATAAAATTGTATTTTAAAGGTTCACTTGAAATTTTTAAAGCAAGATTGAAGTTTTTTTTTTTTTTTTTTTTTCAAGTTTTTTTTTTTCAACATCTTTCTTTTCCAAAAGATCTGAAGTTTATGAAAGCTCATAAAAAAAGCTACTAAAATATCTGAGAATGGAAATTATTCAATAAAATCCCAGATTTCAGCAATTTAGAGGATTTTTGCCACAATTATGAAGGTACTGTGCACAATAAAATTACCTATTGGAATTTCGTATTTTAGGGAAATCTCACTAGCTGTTATTGGGAGATAGAATACCTCTTAGCTACCTACACTTGTCTTCCCAATTCATTGAAAGCGAAAAAGCAACTTAAACACAAACAACACTTAACTACATACCTTCTCACTACCTATAAATATACAAACCTCCAGTGTAATAATCCGTCACTGTAAACTAAATTCTTTTATTTCTTTATTTACAACTAAATTCTGATCTCCAATTTCCACCCTATCGTGTCAAACACCAAATCAAAACTGCACGAAGAAAATCGTTTTCGCGTATTTTTCAGCAGACGATGAGACCTTCATTCATTAGCATAAAAAAAAACAACAGGCAAAAAAGACGAACCTACCTGTGTGCGTTCAATGATCAATTTAGTGCGAAACTAACGAGGTAGGATAAAATGATTTAGGTTTTATATATAAAGAGAACCTTCACGATTTAAACGGTGCATTCCATGGTTCTTCTGGAAATTGATGATACAATCTTGTATGGGACTTGTGTTACCTAATCTTAATATGGGATGACAAAGAACTGGGCGACCACATAATGTGCTCATCTCCTTAAAAAAATCACGTCTGGCCTGGTCGGAAAAATGAAAAAGAGGTTTGAAAGAGGGAGCTGTAACTGCTAAGGTATTATCGTCCAAAAAAGGGAAGAGAAAATGAAGACAGGATAGGAGAAAGCCAGCCGTTCCGAGAACGAACATTATCCGTTCAGGATAAAATCCGCCCCGGACGGGAATAGCAGCCCAGCGCTTACAAGGCAGACGCGCTACCAACCAAGCCAACTAGGCTGGCTGGCCTGGTCTAATGAAACTATTTCAAAAGTTCGTGGAAAACTTGACCGCAGGGTTTATACCACTCACTATCAGGTAGACCTAACAGGTAAAACTGATCAGGTCCGCCTAAAGTTTATTCTATTTCGAATTCTTGTCACTACAAACTTCGTCCGATGGTCAAGGCGCTCGCCTGGTAAACAGGAGGGCGTGGGATCAATCCCGGCCGAGGTATGGAAATTTATCAATATAATTTGAGAATTTGACCACAATAATAGTAGTAGCCTACTGCTGGAGTAAAGGGACTTTTCAGTCCTATGCGAGCAGTATAAATAAGCAATTAAGCACTATTATTACCCGCCGCACTGCGAGACATTGACTGTACAGGTACCCACTTTATGCCACGTGGAGTATCAATATTTCCTGGAATAGCCTTTTCAAAAAAAAAAGAACCTCGGCACCGCTTTACATTACTTCAAGGCACATTCTTTTTATATCCATGCCTATCCAAGAACGGAAAGTGTTTGGTTAGAAAATTTCCGCCCTGGCAGGGATTCGAATCACAAAAAAAAAAAAAAAAAAAAAAAAAAATCGCACCCTTGTGAGGAGTAGTTAAAATCAGCGAACCTGATGTGTAAGTAGTTAAAATCAGCGAACCTGATGTGTATATCACCTATTGAAACATTTCACTATCAGCGAGCAGAGGAAATCAGCACAGCATTCAACGTGTTAATTGTGCATTACCATTACAACATGTATTGTGATAATTCTAGTTCAAGATCAAGCATAACGATTGTTTTATGCTTGATCTTGCTACGCCAAATAAACAAGCGTGCTATGGTAGTTCACTAATAAATAATCAAGAGCAGTCTGATTCAGTCTCTTGAGGACCTGATGTTCAAGAGAAATGGCCTGACATTTTGTGTTTTGACTCGAGACGCCCGCCTGGTAATCAGAAAGGCGTGGGTTGAATTCCAGCCGAGGTATGGAATTTTATCCTTAACTTTGTTTGAGACTTGACAACACTAAATTTAATAATATTTAGTTGTAGCCTACTGCTGGAGTAAAGGAGCTCTTTAGTCCTATTCGAGCAGCATAAATAAGCTCTATTTATTAGTTTACATTCTCGTACGTATTGCAACTATGTACGTATAAATGCCTATGAATTTCTGAAGAAAAAATGAAGACAAGAAAAACAGAAAATTTGTAAACATTAATTGTAAGACTTTCTCAATGCATATAATTCGAAAGAATAAAATAAATCCACAAATGTAAAGGAGAAATGAAGAGAACGGAAAATCAGAAAAACAAACGAACAAAAAATCCAAAACTTGAGATTTCCGTACAAAGAATGTATTATTTTACTATTTACTCATTTTTAAAGTTTAAATGTGGATCTGATGGAGCTCTGAGGCTTGGGACCACAGTCGTTTTATGATAGTCTAAATTTTCATTTTAAAGTTTTTTGAACATCTCAACATGGTTTTAAAAAAGAACAAAGTAGTAGCTGTTACAAACGCCTAACGGCTGTATGGTTAAAATTTAAAAGGGATTGGAATAATTTTTCGGTTGTTGGAGATTTTTTTTTTTTTATCGCCTGAGATGGTGAAAATTTTAAAATTGGATTTAAAAAAAAAAGTGAGTACTTGTAACATTCTTTGTAAATCAGCAGTTGATGGGCATTGTTTTTATAAATTCAAGAAGCGTGTTTCAATAGGTAGCAAACAAAAGTGTAGAAAATATAAATATTTAAGCGATAACACTTGTAAGTTAATATCTTACAATTGTTATTTAAACAAAATAGTAGGTAGAGTTCAACTTACAAGGGTTAAGAATAAGTACAAAAATATAACACTAACACCTAATGTTCATGGAATAAATAAAATGAATTGTTCAAAAGAAAATGAAAGGATAATATAATGAAAGAAGAATTTTTGATCAAAGGTTATAATGAAAAAAAAAAAAATAATATAGTAACATTAAGTATGCTTATCGTATTATTGAAATGTTTTGTACAAGCCAGTTAACTGAGAAATGTGAGAAAAAGATTGAGTACGAAATGCAAAAAAATTGATTTGGGAAAATATGAAGAAATTTCCATTTAGGGTGAGTGATTGATTCTAATGAAATAATATACATATATAGGTATTTTATTACAAAAGACTGAAATTAAAATCAAGCTAATTTGTTATTGAATTTTTAGCTGTCCACAAAAAAAAAACTTTTTTTTTGTGTGTCTTATTTTTCTCAAGATTCTGTTTTTTTTTTTAGTATAATTTTGATCGTACCAATCGTTTCCTCACAAGAAGAGATAAATATGACTAAGAATAATACATGTTTTTGAAAACGGCTATCTATATGCAATCGTAACTATGACTAAGAAAGTAATACAAGAAGAATAGAAATGAGAGTGTATCTCCATTGCACAAATTCTCTTTGACAAATCTCTGTTTAAATATTTCAAGGTGTGGGGAAGAAAGAATGGTAAATATACGTGAGCTTGAGAAGCCCAGAAGAGAAATTTTCAAGGGATCCAATGACTGAAACACAAGTTAACCATTCAAGCCTCAGGAAATTTGTACAGGGGATGTACAATGAAAGATTCGTATATTAAAGAGAAAACGGACACACACTTGGTAAGAACATATTTTGTTCAAAGCTTACTTTAAATAAACATGACAAAAATAGACCATTTTAGCGACAAAAACAATACTGCGTATTGCGTATCTTACAAGAATACTGTAGTGTAGAGGATGGAATCAATAAATGTTCACTTCTAATATGACATCAACATTAATTGAAGCAATCTCATTTGTTCAAATCACTCCATTTGAGTTTGATTTAGGGGCATGTCATAGTTGAAATCAATATTTATTAATCCAAATGAAGGGGTCATATTTATAAACTAAGCTAGGATGAAAAATCGATGTAGTTATGATTTGAATTAGATTGTACAGGAGCTAGGTGATTTAGAGTATAAAGTTCACCTATATCTTACATGTGGAACACTTGGACAGATATGCTCATGGGATGCGATGACTCTTGAGCTTCCTAAATAATGTACAAAATAAATTTCTGATATGTTCAACTTTTTGATTTTCACAAATATGACCCATTGTGATTAAATAATATAAAGACTTAAAACATAATTTACTTAGGATTATATAATAATTACATTATAATTATAAACTAGGTACCTATATTAGTATTAGAAAATATACATTTATATAAATAATTTTAATAAAAATCTACAAATAAAAATTTATGAAGTAGTATAGTGTTTCAAAGATATTTTTTAAAATTTAATTTGTATTTTGTTTAACATAAACGTAAGAAAAGGCTAAGAAGAAGAAGAAAAAGAAGAAGAAGAGTACACTCTAGATTAGAGCTAAGGCGTTTTTTGTTGTCTGAATTATTCAGAATATTGTCTGAACAATTCGTCTGGTCAGCTTTGGTTTGAACAGAAATAAAACACGAGTAAAAAAAATAACGCTCGTTTCTCAAACTTCTCATGACCAAATTCTTGAACAAGCTCCTGACCAAAAAACACAATCAGACAGCTTAGGTCCTGAATTATTTAAAAATGTTCAAAACAAAACACGCTTGTCTAAACGACCTCGGTGATGTAGTGGTCACGACGTTCGCCTTGTAAACAGGAGGGCGTGGGTTCAATCCCAGCCGAGTTTCCTCAATATAATTTGACAATTTGGCCACAATAATAGTATGTAGTAGCCTACTGATATAATTTGACAATTTGACCACAATAATAGTATGTAGTAGCCTACTGCTGAAATAAAGGGACTTTTCAGTCCTATGCGAGCAGTATAAACAAGCACTATTATTATTGTTCAGTTTGGGTCAGAACTGCTTACCTTCCTGCATAGCAATGACTTGTGCCTTGTATTTGTCCAGTATTGCTTCCTCTGCCTCTCGGGTCAGGGAGAGTAGAGAGCCTGGGGTCTCGTCTTTACTTCTCAATGCTTGCATGTAGTCTTGCATCAGTTCGGAGATTTTCACTGCCAAAGCAGGGTGTCTGAAAAATAATTGGAAATAATCAGGAGTTAAGTGGTTTGGAATGTCTTTAGATACACTCCATTTGTCAAGGGTGATTTCCTTGGGATCAATTAAATTTAAATGGCATTTGTTTTGACTCTGTTCTACTGAGGTAAGTTGGTTCTACTCTCTTGGATTGAAAAACAAGCCTTCATCAAAGTCCACTTGATAAGTAGGTCTGTACAAATTTTCGGCTTATTGAACATTTTAACCAAACTTTAATTACAAAGAATAAAGGGTGTTCAAAAATAAAACGGACATTCAAATATCTCGAAAACTAATGTAGATAAAAAAAAGTCATTTTTTCGCTGATTCTCTTAATTTTTTGGGCACATTTAATGGTGACCTCTAAAAAAATTTCCAGATGTCCCCTTCAAGGTCATTCCAAGATGAACTTTAGAACTCCAAGATTTAGAGTTAGTTTTTACTTAGTTTTTAGTCCAACTTGTACCACATACCATTGTATATCTGTACAAATAAATAAAATTGAATTGAAAAAACTTCGATTTTTTAAGTGGATCCAGTTTAGTTATCTTACCTCTGTAGCATGGTCATAGATTGGTTAATAGTGTGGTCAATGTCCACCAGGTGTTCCAAAGTCATTGGTTTCTCCTTAACGGCAAAGTCCAGGTTGGTGGCCAGCAGATGTTTATAGTGAGCAATCGTATGATGTCTGTCCTTGTGAAGAGCGCGGAGTAGCTTCTGTAGACACTTCTGTACCTTGTGGGTCTGTAGGAAGAGAGAAGAGATAGAGAAAATTAAATCGTACAAGTCTATGTATGTTTATATTGAGCTTTACAAAGTTACCGAGTCTTCGTTAATGTACACGCGCTTCAGATTCCACAAGAAAAATACGCGTTAATTTAGTACAAATCCCCAACTAAACAGTACTTCATTTAGATCGTTATAAGCCGCGATAATTGTTCCTTGTGGTATCAAATCAAAATTAATTTATTAAATATTTGAGAGTGAAAAATTAGCAAACTTTACAACATATTTGTGTAACTAATTATAAAAATAATCGCTATACCTACAATAGAGGTTACGAAGCTGGTGATAGGAGTAATGAAAAAATACAATCAAAATCACTTACATTTAGAGAAACATCGTTGAGAGCTTCAATATAGCAATTCATAGCGTCCTTCTTGTGCTGATTGATCCGTGCTGCCACTCTCTGCTGGTGCATCACAATCAGCTGATGTTTCTCAGCGTTTCCCTCTTCTTCCAGAGATTGGACTGTTTGCTGGAATCTCAAGGTCATCTTCTGCTTGAAATCTTCGGCCACTCCCGGGGATTTGGAGCGCATGTCCTGGTATCTTTCTTCGAGATCCGACCAATCCTTCATCACCTGAGAATGAAAAATTTGAATTGAATTGAATGTTTAGCTAAGTTCAACTTGATATGTTATAAGTTCAACTTAAAACTGTGGTAATAGTTGGGGGTGAAAAACAATATATTAGTGTGGGTGGGTGGGAAAGTGTGGGAAAAACAATATCTGAGTAGAAAAATGAACTCAACAATTTACGTCGATTTATAATAAATTAGATTATTTATTTTGAAAGGTTTGCACCTTTTTTTTGCCTTTACTTGTTATAGGATGTTTTTTTGGACAGACTGGACCAAGGCGTAGAATTTTATCCACTCCATATTTGACGATTTTCGATTTTGTTTACAGTTTGTCTACAATGCCTGGAAATCAGATTCTGAGATTGTTTCGATATACTATAGGTAAAAAATATATAAATATATATTTTTTACTGTTATTCTTACCTTGGTAACTTTCTCCCGATGCATTTCTTCCAATCGTTGCAGTGCCTCCTTGAACGCATGATGTTCATCCTTGGGTTCAAAATGAGTGAAGTAAGGATCCGGGGTGGGCACTCTGGTGGTGGCGTGGGACTTGGTGGTGGCTGTGGAAGTGGGAGTGGTGGTAGAAGATGCAGGACCGGATGAGGGACTCACGATGTTCTCGTAACTATCGTAGCTGGAATCGTCTGTATCATCGTCGTCTGGAATAAAAAGAAGAAATTTTTGCGTAACTTCTAGAAATAAAAAGAGAGCCTTCTTAAAAGATCTAAAATGACCTGTACATAGAATAAAATTAAATGGGCGGAAAATTCAGATTATAGAAATAAATCTGTTTGACTACTTACTTTATCTTTTTTAGAAAACTAACAAACATCTACGTATATTCAACTTGTAAAAACCCAAGTTGGTTTTTAGTGAATGTATACTATTGTTTTTACTATATCCTCTTCACAAATCTCTACTTTCCATCGTCGCGTCATCATTAAAAAAGGATCATAATTTATAATAACAAACCGGATCTTTTTTAAAATATAATTATCTTAAGTAATTTCAGGATACATAGATAATATACGAATATGTACAGAAAATGAAGGTATATAATTAGGTAAATATTAAAAAAAGAAATTGTAACTATTTCTTTTGCTTTTTCTCGGCCTGTTTTTAAATAATTTAATTTTTAGCTTTATCAAACACGATAACTTAGACATCATTGTCAGGTCGCTAGATAGACAGACATGAAATAAAATGTACCAACACTGGACAGAGATATTGAAAGTCATTTCATTTAATTACATAATTATCTAATATAATTTGTAGATATGGACTTTCAAGAAGTTTGAGAAATTCAGCATGAGCTTATGATCCAAATGATACATGCAGTGACATTTTGTGGCCTCTGAGGATGACTTCTGCACCCACATCTTTTGCCTCTTTTCTGTTGCTTTCACGATAAAATTCAAAATCCAATGACAATTCGTCAAAGCTTTTACATTTCTTGGGTATATTCCATATATTCGTTTTTCATATAATCCGAAAATTTATTTTTTTGACATATTCGAAGATGACATTTTCGAATCCGAAAATATCTGTATTTCTAACAGTCTCTAGCACCATAAAACCTCTTTTTATTGTGTTTCAATTTGGCCATGAAACTTGAAAAGTTTTCAAACCTTTTGGTGATGAAGCTCATGCTTTTTTCTCATAAGATTGCGAATTTCTTCGCAAACTAACTTCAGCTTCTTATTAACAAGGTAAATAGTATGTATGTTTCTGGACTAAAGTGACTTCTTCGTTGGTTTTTATTTTTACTTTTATTTTTTACAATTAAACGCTGATAGTTTGGAAATTTCCATACTTTTTGCTGACATGGGTTATAATCAGAGACCATCATTACAAACAGGTATTGCATTATACGCGTAAAAAATCAAACCAACGGAGCTAAAGTTAAAAACCTTGATCTACAAGTGTTCATTTTGCTTACTCTTTGATTTCGAAATATTTATAGGTGGGATTTTCGTATCCATTAATTTGCATATTAGCTACATGTCGCTCTTCCGGAGTTGCTGCTTGATCTACTTCAATGAATCCCTGGAAATAAAAGAAGACATTGCACTGTGAGATTTGTAAAAATAAAATACATCCAAAAACTACAATACGAGTAGTTGCTCTATCTCTAGAACCCCAACACATGGAAAGCTGAAATTTGGTAGGAATATTTCCCAGTATGTTCTAGATGTACAATAAGAGAAGATTTTGTCGAAATATTAAAAGATCTGGAGTTATGATCAATTTTCCGTGGGGAAGCGCCACGGGCAACCTGGTCGCAAAAACTTTCTTAAAACTACATGATTAGACCAACCTCAGTGGTGCAGTTGTTAACGCGTTGGACTTTAGATCTGGAGGTTGGAGGTTCAAGTCCAAGTCAAGTCATAAAATTTATCTAGGTGTAATAATTGAGGAACGATATTTTGTGACAAGCATTTAAATATGCTTAACACAATTGAAATTTCCTTTCCTTTTAATTACATAATTAGAGAAAAGTGATGAAACAAGAGTTACAACTTACCAGGTTCTGGGGGGACCGAGCACTGCGTCGTTTGAGGACGGTCATCGCAATAAACACGGCGGCCATCACCGCCAATCCCGCGAACACCACCGTCACGTAGACTCCCTTCGAGTCCCCGCGGGGCCTGACCTCATGCCGCAAGTAAGACGGTTCGCCGATACTCAGGTCGTGTGACATCGCGTACGCGGGCTGGACCGTGTCGTGTCGCTGGCTAGAGTAGGGTGGGTGAGCGTCTACTCCAGGCGGGATCGGGGTGCTGGGGCCCGTTGGCTCGTAGGTTCGCCCCTCAGCAGCTGCTTTGACGCGAGCTTTCTCCTCTCGTAGCTCTTCACGCTCGTGCTTGTGAACTTCCTTGCGTTGCTTCTCGAGGAAACGTTCGCGTTCTTTATCTGGGGGGAAAAAAGTTGTTGACTTTTACTTACTGTTGGGTTGTATTGAAACGAATACATACTACATCTTGACGGAGGACTCAGTAACTTTGTGAAGTTCCATATGAATTGAGAGCAAATAATGACTTATGCTCTTCACTTGGGTTGAAGAATACTTCACTTTTTACTTATTGTTAATAGGTAAAACGTTTGTTTGGGCATGTTAATGGGCAATTAAACCCAACAATTAGAATGGACCTTCACAAAGTTACCGAGTCTTCAATCAAGATTTTCACTTAATCATATTAACAAGAATAGTGACAAGGATGGATAGAATAAGGAATGAAGTGATAAGAAACAAAATCAAAGTGACTGAAGTGACCAAGAAAATACAAGAGAGAAGATTACAGTGGTACGGGCATGTGATGAGAAGAGATGGAGAATACGTTGGGAAAAGAGTAAGGTAGATACAAGTAGAAGGACGAAGAACGAGAGGCAGGCCGAAGAAAAAGTGGGAACATTGTGTGAACAAGGACCTGGAAGAGAAGGGTCTATCAGAGGAAGTTGTCATTGGATAACAAAAAATTCAACTGTTAGTGAATAGAACTTTCATGGCAGCAAACAAAGTCAACTGTGACAAAAGTATCCACTGGGGAACAGCCGATAGCAATTACTAACCTTTCATTGGACAGCACACAAACTCGACTCCGGCGAACAGGGAAATTCCACAGGGCAGCAACATAGCGAAGCTGCGCAGGGATAGATCCCTTTCCAAACAGGACTGCGCAGCCGTCTGGTTCCAGCGTTCATATTCCCAGCACTTGCTTTGGTTGTGGATGTGGTCGAAAACGCAGTGTTCGGGAACCAAAAGGGCGTCGCTTTGGAATGGTCCTTCTGCAAAAATGAACGACAGGAAATGTACTTATACATACTTTAATTTTCTATAAAATATTTTTTGTCGAATTTAGATAGAACAATTTATTCTAGGTACTTTTTTAATGAATATCTTGACTAATATTTTGTGCAAATAATGCCGTGGGCAATGTGTAAACATAAATACAGCCTATAATCCAAAGGATAACCATTCAGAATTCAGACATCAGGAAAAGTTCATTTTTAGTGGTTATCAATCAATCGTTATAGATTGAAGCAGTCGGTATGAATCTTACCTAGACATCGATATGGTTTAACCCAGTCGGTATGTTTGCACTTGGAGTGTCCCACCTTGCACCAGTTGGTAATCTTGACGTAGTTGCTAGATTCGACAATGTTCGTGATATCATGCTTGGGGTAGATCTGAAAATGTAGAGAAAAATAAATCAAGTAAAATGAAGAGAGAAATCTAGTGACAGAGAGAAACAATCAATAATTAATTGATGAGCTGCCCAGCGTCTGGGTTGCCATATGACACAGCATACAACTTAAACAGACATGTCACATTAAAATTAAATTGAAAAGATTAAATTTAAAAGAGACATGAAGTGAAAATGGGGACATGAAGTGAAAATGAAGGGACATGAAGTGGAAATGAAGGGACATGAAGTGAAAATGAAGAGACATGAAGTGAAAATGAAGAAAAATGAAGGGACATGAAGTGAAAATGAAGGGACATGAAGTGAAAATGAAGAAACATGAAGTGAAAATGAAGGGACATGAAGTGAAAATGAAGGGACATGAAGTGAAAATGAAGTTGACAAGAAGTTAGGGGGGAAGAGGGAAAGCTGACACAGTATTCAACAGACAAACTCGTTTCGTTTCAAATGACAGCTGTCAAAAAATGTATAGTATAGTAAAGTACACACAGTGAATTTTTTAAAAGCTGTGCCACGCGTACCGACGGAAAATTTCTCGTCTACCTAGAAGGTACATACAAAAAATGTATGAACCTTCATACAATAGATTTAAACAAATAAACCTACTTCTCTCTCAACCTACACCTACTACAAGTAGGTGTAGGTTGAGAGAGAAGTAGGTTGTACACAATAGAACTTTCGGGCAAATGAATGTTTTTAAATCGATAGCATTAAAGGGGGGGGCGGGAGAGGATTTTCTTTTTTCCTCTATTTTATGATGATTTAATATCTCAACTCATTTAACCCCCTACTCCGCTCCTCTATGGTAAATTGTTCACATTTCATTGCATCGTGCTCTGGTTTACTTCCAAACTGGAAAATGTAGAACAAAGTACAAAAACCCGATGGGATAATAAACTGTTTCGTTCCAAGACTTATAACTCGCTCGTAGACAAACAAATTGCACAAAACTTGTGAATACGAGCAAACATTATTACCAAACATAAATTTCAATTACACACAGTGCTCTCAGAGAGTTCGTAATAAAATGTCTTTTAGAAGCGAAATAATGCTCAGAAAATAGATACAATTCATTTAAGGAACGAAAAACAGACAGAAAGAAGAAAAGTGGCAGTAAAAAGAGCTTTGTACCTAGTAAAGATGTTGCAAATGATGTTACCAATTACGTGACGTTACCAATTTGTGACTGAACTGGGACTCGAACCGAGAATATTTGTCGACAAGGCAGATTGTTAAGCCTTATGCTTTTGATGATGGAGCTGGCTTGATGTATATTGATGAGTGAAAAAAGAAGTGTACCAGTATGTTACTTATTTACTTTATGGTCTCAAGTATATAGGTTCAATCCCAGGTACCGGGGACGCAACTCGGATGACCTTTTTACTTTTTTTGAGTTGGGACCCGGATTTGGGATTCTCGGACTCATCTGGTGTTCCTCCGTACTAGGTACAGTATACTTACATAAAAAAGTAAATAAACATAGTGACTCATGGCTAGGACATTTTTTTATTATTTTTTTTATAGATAACCAATGGACTTTGGAATTTTTTGAATTTGGAAAGGTACTTAGGTAAGTAGGTACCTACTGCCTACTGGTGAGGGTTTTGGGGACAACACTACCAAGGGAAGTTGTCTTGTGGCTTGATAGGTGGGGTAGGCTGGAACTAGAGCTGAGTGTATTCTCTTATCACTATCACCCATCTGATGAGGGATGGGTAGGTATGCTATGACACAGACCACATGAGTCTAATGGTCCTAGCCTTTAGAGAGCTACGAGTTTGGGAAGCACTGTTCTTATAGGTATTATGTCGAGTGTATTCTCTAATCACTATCATTTATCGCCCATCTGATGAGGGACATACCTACTACAGGATGGGTATGCTATGACACAGACCACATGAGTCTCATGGTCCTAGCCATTAGAGAGCTACGAGTTTGGAAAGCACTGTTCTAATAGGTATTATGTTATACACAGCCTGCTAAAACCAAAACTGAGTGTATTCTCTTATCACTATCATTTATCGCCCATCTGATGAGGGACATACTCATACTAGGGCATGGGTATGATAGAGAAATATTGAGGATATTAGAACTCTTAGGCGGATTTCACATCTAGACTGCAACTTGTAGTACTTATACGGCAATTTTCATGTTGAGGGCTACATAGCCTTATGGGCCTGTTCACACTTAAACTTGAAGTACATAGTCTTGAAATAGCCCTTAGTCCAGAAGCTGTTGCCTGGCTACAAAGTTTACCTCTATAAATAGATACTAGATAGAAGTGTTACCTATTTCTTTTGTTTTTGTTCAATGTTCCTTTGTTCTGTTTTTATATGTATGTATATCCTTTAAAAAATAAAACCTCCATACGATAAATATGTATATACCGGTCATCCAAGAGCCATACCTTTTGGGTAGCACTGTTCTAATAGATATGTTATACAAAGCCTGCTGGAACTAGACCTGAGTGTATTGAAAATAATCAATAAGCGAGGCAGGAATAATACAATGGTATTAATTGCCCTAGGAATGTCTTACAACTCTCTGATAAGTCAGGAGATAGGTCTTGAGTTGAATAGTTCAATTTCAATGTAGACGTTCGACCCTTTAACTCTGTGACTCAGAGTGGGGGGGCCCTAGTCCACGAGGCATAATGGGCATGAGTTCCCTTTTCTGAATTCTTCAAAGACTTTGGACCCTTGGATCCTTCATTACCTGGATGAATCAGAAAGGGGGCTTGTTCCACAAAGCAGTGTGTGTAGTGTGCTAGTGTGTACGTTCGTCCTTCAATTTCAATGCAACTTCACATTGAACCTTTGAATTTTTATGAATCTCAATATGTCTGGCCCTGGCCCGGAGACAGGAAGTAGACCAGCTTAGTCTGGCTGGGGGGCTTTAAACAGGGAGGATACCAACCTGAAATTTCCCTTGCTAAAGAAATAGCAAAGGTTGAGTGCGAAGGGCATCCACTCGTGAAATCTCTGTAGCCAAAACCAAATGTCAGCCCTAAGCAATCACCCTAGGGCTGATTCAGAGGCTGACGAAAAACGTCGATCCCGTCTGTACACGGGAAAAAGCGAAGAAAAAGAAGACCGTCAAGTGAAGTCCCAGTAACGGTGGTTAAATAACACACGTCAGGTACAGTCCAATTAAACAGAAGGGTGTTAGTTAGAATCCCGTCCGAGACATAGAATTTTATCCTCGTTTAAGTAATTTATCTACCTTGGTGGTGTAGTGGTCAAACAAGGCGCTCTGGTAAACAGGAGGGCGTGGGTTCAATCCCAGCCGAGGTATGGAATTTTATCCTCAATATAATTTCAGAATTTGATCACAATAATAGTAGTAGCCTACTGCTGAAATAAAGGGACTTTTCAGTCCTATGCGAGCAGTATAAATAAGCACTATTATTAAGTAAATTATTATTTGAGAATAAATCCAGCTCAGGACCACAGTAAACGAAAGGGCACTCAAATACACCACACGGTATAACATTTTATACTCATGTTTTATTTTTTTAGCTCTGCTTCATTGAGTAGGTAACCTTGTTTAAGGATGTTTTAATTTACTATGATTCTTTCTCTAATTATTTGAGAGGATGGAGAATCGGCCAATTCTAATCTATAAGGTTGAGAGGGAATCAGAGTTTTGTTGTTTCGTTTGGAGGCCTTCTTTGATTATCTTTCCAGTTTATTATTATTATTTGTTATTTTTATCATCATTATTATTTTCATTATTGATATTACTTAAGTAGGTAGGTAGTATAGGTTTTTTGGATTTTTTTCTCTTTCCAAATTCTACAAAATAATATCATTGCAACCATCAATTCTCATTTCACTATTTCAGTGTCAAACTCTTAAATGAGTCCTTACTCATTATTTATAAATTATTTTATATTTATCATCATTATTATTTTCATTATTGATATTACTTAGGTAGGTATGGGTTTTTTGGATTTTTTCTCTTTCCAAATTCTACAAATATCATTTCAACCATCAATTCTCATTTCACTATTTCAGTGTCAAACTCTTAAATGAGTCCTTACTCATTATTTATAAATTATTTTAGGTGCATACCTAGGTAGGTAGGTAAGTAGGTACCTACCCAAGCACATCTTTACTTAGGTAAACAACAATTTCAAAATGTACCTACCCAAGTTCCGAAGTAGGTACTTGGAGAATTGCCACACTATAGCGGGAGGAAACCAGTTGGTTCCCAAAACCTTTTTTTGCTACCGGTTGGGTCCCGAATTCGCGAGGGTCAGTGACCAGTTGGGTGCCAGGTTCGAGAGGGTCGCACTATAATAACCTTGGGCCGATGTTGAAAGGGCCGATGTCAAATAGCGCCGATTTTCTAGTTCTAAAATAGAATAGAATATACCTTGTTTATCCTGCTCGAATGGGACTAAAAAGTCCCTTCACTCCAGCAGTCTAAACAAGGTTTCGTGTATTTTATGGGTTTAAGGGGCATACAGCCACAAGTGCAAGACTAAAATAGTGTCAGATATAGACTATTATGTAGGAGTGACATTCGTATGAAAGAGAAGAGGAAGGGGAGAATGAGGAGGAGGGGGAAGAAGAGGGGAAAGTTTGAGGTGTTGTGGTGAGGCGGTTAAAAAAGTACAGACTTTTTTCCGAGTTGAGGCCCTGGTTGAAAAGCGTGGTAGTCGAGTACTTTCTCAAACATTGTAACAACTTGTAATAAGCAATACGGCAAAGGAAAAATCGTCGATCTAAAACTTAAAACTCACTTCATTGGTTCAATATTCAACTCGTACACTCCATACTTCACCTTCTCTAACCGATGACTCGGTTGGGCCTATTTCTTGGACTTAGGACTCAATTCGCCTGTGCCCTGAAGGTATTGGGAAATGTTATATGATTGAGGCTTCATTTCTGGCCACCGGACTGAATTCGCCTGCGTCCAGAACTAAAAGGGAAAAAAATTGAGGCTTTATTTATGTCCCTGTGACACGCTTAGCCATAACAATCCTGTCGGCCTTTGTTCAAATATGAATTGGGAAATTGCTTTCCTTTTGAGTGGAAATAAGCAAAAGAATATTAGATAGGTACTTAAATTTTGAAATGAGCAAAACAGAATTGTGATTTAGCTTTCTATGATTCTATGGAAGGGTTTTACAATGCTAAGTTGATGAGAGAACAATCCAATCTTTGCGGCCTCATAGTAGCTTGGAGGGTAGCGCGCCGCGGTGTCGATTCCCGCCCGGGGGCGAACTTTTTTTCCAAGTAGATAGATTTGATAAAGGGAATCGTAACAACGGAGGTGTTATCGTAAAGCGAAGAGCGATAGAGGACAGGATAGGAGAAAGCAAGCTGTTTCGAGAACGAACGTTTTCTGGTTAGGATAAAGTTCGTTCCGGGCGGGAATCGAACCCGCGACCTAGCGCTTACTAACCTGCTGTTGTCCTGGACTTAAAGCGCTTACTAGATAGATGGGCTACCTTCCAACCTAACTAAGCTTGTCGTTTAAACTTCAATTACTTCGGTAGTTTCCAAGTTTGAATGTCCCTTTGCTCCAGCAGTAGGCTATTACAGTTGTCGTGGTCAAATTCTCAAATTATAGGTACCTACTTATATTAAGGATGAAATTCCATACTCCAGCTGGGATTGAATCCTCGCCCTTAAGTTTACCAGGCGGGCGTCTTGACCACTACACCACCGAACTAACTGTCCAAGTACACGAGTAATATACTCATAGTAACGGAGCTGTAAGTAATACTAGTACAGGATTATTACGAGAATTAATATAGGAACAGTAAAAAAAAAAAAAAAAAAAAATGATTTTACCTCCTGGGAAAGAAAAAGAAAATAGAAAGGTAACCAATCACAGCTCAGTTTGCAGGTAGAGTTCAATATGGCTTCTCCGTGATTACTTTTTCCCGAGTTCCGTGTGTTTTTTATTTCCATTAAAAATTAAAAGTGTTTTACTTTACAAATCCCTGTTTAATTAATAAATTTAATTACATTTAGATCCTTTTAATCGGTTCTTTGTAGTGTTTGGAGCTCACTTAGCGTAGGTTTTGTATAGTTTACCGTTTATTTACTGCGTGTGTGTACATCAAGTTTGGTGATTGTGAAGTGAAAATGCCCTGTTGCTGATTGCTTGGCAGACAAATTTTTTAAAAAAGTTTCAACTCTGAACTTTTGGATTGGATTACCTTATTTCCCATATTTTATACAAGGTAAGAAATGGTTTACCCCTGGCCAGGAATTTCTTAGTTTGGACTCTACCTCGTTGCATTTTTTTTGGAAAACACAAATTCCTTCAACTTGCAAAGGGGGGTTTAAAAATCCTAATCATAAAAAAAAAGATAAAAACTTCTCAGGTGCTTTCTATTGAAGATTTTACCTTACGACCCGGGAATGACGTCCACCCCTCCCTTCTAGGGATGAAATTTGTTTACTTAACATGAATGGAAACTACATGGAATTTTTTCCTTCTGCAATATTTTTTTCATTTGGTTCCTTTCTGTTTCTTGAACGTTAAACTTTTATGCCCTCTACTCCCAGATTTTATGATAAAATAAATCCTTTCCAAATGAATCCTGGGAACAACCGTTTTAATGTTCACACTGAAATTAGTCTACTCGTAATATCTGAGATTTGTTGCTTTTTTACTTTCCTTATCCTATAGGAAGGAAAGTAGAAAGTAATGTAATCGGGTCAAATTTTCGATGGTCAGTTTTTATTGCCAAAACACGTTGTGAGGTCCTTAGAGCCTAAATCCAAAGTTTCATGCAGCCATTGGTCCGTGTGTGTGTCTGTCTGTAAACAAAATATCTCGAGAACGGTAAGAGCTAGAGCTGCTAGAGACTTGAAATTTTGTATGTAGATGTCAAATGTGACAAGGATGCAACAGAAAACGTTTAGTTGAGATAGGTGCTGCGCTTGGTGATATTTTGACCGCTTTTGGACGGATTTCGACCGTTTTTTGGCGGTTTTCAGCTATACCGACTAAACGGTTAAAGATATTGTAAAAGTTTGACTATAAGAACAAGAACACCCAAAATAAGCATCATTCAATAGGATGAGGAAAGTCGTGTGATGTTCACACCAGATTTTTTTTCCTTTAATTGTTCAAAAGGTTTGATAGAGGGAGCTGTAACAACGGAGGTCCGGGAGTTCTTCCTTATCTTCCCGAAATCGGAAGACAGGATAGGAGAAAATTCCTGGATTGAAAGATTTTTTCAAGAGATTTGATAAAGGGAATCGGTAACAACGGAGGTGTTATCGTAAAGCGAAGAGCGATAGAGGACAGGATAGGAGAAAGCAAGCCGTTTCGAGAACGAACGTTTTCTGGTCACTAAAGTTCGTTCCGGCCGGGAATCGAACCCGCGACCTAGCGCTTACTATGTTAAATAGATGGGCTACCCTCCAACCTAACTAAGCTTGTCGTTTAAACTTCAATTACTTCGGTAGTTTCCAAGTTTGAATGTCCCTTTGCCCTAGTCGTAGGCTATTACTGTTGTCGTGGTCAAATTTTCAAATTATAGGTACTAAGGATGAAATTCCATACTCCAGCTGGGATTGAATCCTCGCCCTTCAGTTTATCAGGCGGGCGTCTTGACCACTACACCACCGAATTAACTGTCCAAGAGTCCAAGTACACGAGTAATATGTACTCATAGTAACGGAGCTGTAATACTAGTACTTACAGGTTTATTACGAGAATTAATATAAGAACAGTAAAAAAAAAAACAGTAGGTAATGGACTTCTGTATTAATAGAAAATAATAGGTGGGACCTCTCTATCTAGAAACCAAATTAATCGCAGAGCCTCCCACCGCAGAGAACTCTATGAATTAAATCTTAGGCCGACCACTCACTAACAGGTACACCTGACAGGTACCTACACCTGATCAGGTCCGTCTGTCAGGTCTACCTGATACCTACCTGATGAGCACACACACTATCGGGCAGATGCGGCTGAAAAGGTCCGTCCGTCAGGTCTACCTGATATCTGATGAGCATACACACTATCAGGTAGACCTGACAGGCCTATTTGATAAATGATAGTGAGTGGCTAGCCTTACCTATCCTATTCTCTATAATTTCTATCTTGAAAGCTATCTCCCTGTGAAATAGGAACTCTATAGTCTATAGTCTTGGTCTTATCGCCCCATCTAATGAGAGGCATACAACGGCCATGCTACGACACAGACCACGTGAGTCTAGTGTAGCAGTTGTTTCAATGCTACGAAATAAAAACGGCGATGGAACACTCATCTTGAAGAAAAAGAAGAAGAAGACGAAGAAAAAAAACTTATAGGCGCTTACTTTATCTTTCGTCGTCTTTTATGTTCACCCTGTAGGTACCTATAAAGTTATTGATTAATTAAAACTAATGCATTATTACAAGAGAGAGAAAAAGAAAAAGAGAAGTAATATTGAAATTGCAATTTGCATGCATCCCGCTTCTATCTCTCTCTGCTCTCCTCTCTCTCTCTCTCTGCTCTCACTCATTGATGTTATGCGAAAATATTAGTTGTTTTAGCATTGCAAATTTCATAGTCTAATAGTTATGAGTTTTTTTTGCCGGTTTATTATCTATGTAAGTAGGTATCTACAGTCGAGTGCAAAAATTTGGAACAGTTTGCATTTCCAAATTTCCATTTCTTTTCTCTGACATCTATAAATGTTTTAAAAATATTTCCAATTGTTTTTGGTACCAGCTAAGAGTTGATGTTGTTGTCTTCCAGATAACCTTGAAAAAAAAAAATGCACCTAGCTGGGCACCGCTTTCGTATTTACTTCAAGGCTTTAACGTCCTTGTTTTTCCTGTTTTCAATGGAAATATTGTTGATAATGAAAAAGTGTCAAAGAGAATATGGCCCGATTTTTTTGTCCAGAATCTGGCCCAATTTTTTCTCACTCGAGTATAGCTGGGCCATTATCTATCGTCTGTGTTAGTCGATGCTCTCTATGCTTAAACATTGAGAGTTGCTTTTTCCTGTTTTCAATGGAAATATTGTTGATAATGAAATAAAGTGTCTCTGAGAATATGGCCCGATTTTTTTGTCCAGAATCTGGCCCAATTTTTTCTCACTCGTGTATAGCTGGGCCATTATCTATCGTCTGTGTTAGTCGATGCTCTCTATGCTTAAACATTGAGAGTTGCATAATTTCCTTCCTTCCTCTTGCAATAATGATTGGTAACCAGTGAACTAAGTACTCGTGCTGGCTTTATAGTCCAATTGTATGAAGAAGTCAGTTTGGGTTTATAGATTTTATATCGAGGGAAGTCCAAGTGCATATTTGTGCATAAATTATAGTCCTATTTTTGAAAGAAGCCAGTTTGAGTTCAAATAATATGTACATGTACACTCATATGCATATGCACAATATATTTGGGACGGTACACATTGACTTTAAAAGAGGTCAAATAAACTCTTATTCAAAATTTTCCAGATATAGGGAGGTATTTACTTTGGAATTCTAGTTCAATCTTGCCGGTAGGTACCTACTGAGGTACATTTTTTTTTTTTGTGCCTTTTTGAATTGAAAGATGCATTCAGGTTAAAAAAAAAGTACCTAGTAGCCCCCCACCATCCCTCCCTATTCATTATATGCTTTCTTTTTTTGCTGACGATGAATGGACTCACTCGGAAAAGTTTGCCAAAGGGTCGGGAGTAAATTACACAGTGCTTGGGAAGGTAAGAGAGGGGAGGAGGAAAGGAACCCCTCCTTTTCTGTTCTCTCGGAAGAAGGAAGAAGAGGAAGGGGTTAGGAGAAAAAGGAGAGAGTAAAGGGAGGAGGAGGAGGAAGAAGAGGAAAGGAGAAAAAAGAAGGGGTAAAGGAGAAGAGGAAGAGAAAGAGAAAAAGGAAAGTCCAAAGGAGGAGAGTTAGAGGAAAAAAGGTAAGGGTAAAGGAGGAGGAAGAAGAAGAGGAAAGGAGAAAAAAGAAGGGGTAAAGGAGAAGAGGAAGAGAAAGAGAAAAAGGAAAGTCCAAAGGAGGAGAGTTAGAGGAGGAGAATAAGAAGAGGAAGGGGTTAGGAGAAAAAGGAAAGAGTAAAGGGAGGAGGAGGAGGAAGAAGAGGAAGAGGAGAATGAGGAGGAGGGGGAAGAAGAGGGAAAAGTTTGAGGTGTTGTGGTGAGGCGATTAAAAAAAGTACAGACTTTTTTTTCCGAATTGAGGCCCTGGTTGAAAAGCGTGGTAGTCGAGTACTTTCTCAAACATTATAACAACTTGTAATAAGCAACACAACAAAGGAAAAATCTTCGATCTAAAACTTAAAACTCACTTCATTGGTTCAATATTCAACTCGTACACTCCATACTTCACCTTCTCTAACCGATGACTCGGTTGTGCCCGCAGTTTGATTTCGGGAGAACTTTTACTCTTATTCCCTAATGACAACCGGGAAACTCCTGATGTATGTAGTAATGTAGTATTTGTGTAGTTGTGTGTTTAGTATTGCAGTATGTATGTGTAGTTTCCTTGTTGTGTAGTTTTTGTGGCGTAGTCGGTGTTGTTTCCATGTGTATGTTGTCTTACTTTAGGTTGCAGTCGGTGTCGATTGGAATACTTATAGGTTGCTGGTAAAAGAAGATGCAAGAAAGGAGACTACAGTGGTTTGGACATGTGGAGGGAAGAGAGGAGGACTACATCGGAAAGAGAGTGAGGAACTTGGAAGTGAGTGGATCCAGAGCCGTGGGAAGACCAAAGAAAACGTGGAGAAATTGTGTCATTGAGGATATGCGAGACAAGGGTGTGTCAGCAGAAGAGGCACAAGACCGAGCGACTTGGAAGAGACTGACTAAAAACGTCGGCCCTGCTTGAGCGGGAAAAGTCGGAGTAAAAGAAGAAGAAGAAGCTGTTTCCCAAATTTAATCCATCAGATGACTGGTGGTTAAGCGAACTTTACTGTTAAACTTGCTTAGGAAAAAGCTCTACACTCTACAGCAGTGCTTCTCAAAGTTGTTGCTACCGCGGCACACTTTATATCAAATCACAGGGGGTTTTCTAAAACTTCAAGTGGGAAGTGCCCCAGACATCAGATCTTCCCTTTGTTTGAATTTAAGTTTACATCTTCATAAAAGCTTACCAGGGAGGGAAGCAACAACAGGAAATGATAGGTATCGTATCAGTATTTATGTAGGTTGTGATCGATGGCAGAGCTGAGGTTTGGAGAATGAAAAAGGAGAGACCAAAATAGAAACAGTAAGTAGATAAGGTTTGTTCTTGGAACAACTACTCGTAGCTTTCACCTACGCCGGGTGTGATAAGGGCTTAAGCCTAGGTACTGATCCGTCATCCCGCGCGAAAAGTGTGCTACAAGCTTTCACCTATCCTGTCTTCCTTATCTCTTCGCTTTCGGGACGACGCGGCGAGACTTTTGGAGTTGCATATAGTTCCCTCTATCAAACCTCTTGAAAAATCAGCCCCTATATCAAATCACAGGGGGTTTCTAAAACTTCAAGTGGGAAGTTCCCCAGACATCAGATCTTCCCTTTGTTTGAATTTAAGTTTACATCTTCATAAAAGCTTACCAGGGGAGGGAAGCAACAACAGGAAATGATAGGTATCGTATCAGTATTTAGGTTGTGATCGATGGCAGAGCTGAGGTTCGGAGAATGAAAAAGAAGAGACCTAAATAGAAACAGGAGAGAAAGTAAGGAAAAGAGGGGACAAAGGTGGAGGAGAAAGAAGAAAGGGTGAAGAGGAGAGGGAAGGGAAAAGGAAAGATTAGGAAAGAAAGAGGTAGGTAGAAGAAGGAGGAGAAAGAGCAGTAAGACAAAGAGGAAAAATCTTTAAGAAGGAGGGAAAAGTAAAGAGACAAGTAAGTAACAGTAGGAAAGAGGAGTGAAAAAGAGTAGAAGTAGAAAAGGAAGGAGAGGAGGAGGAAGTAGAAAAGGAAGGATGAAAAAGAGTAGAAGTAGAAAAGGAAGGAGAGGAGGAGGAAGAGGAGGAGCAGGAGCAGGAGGAAAAAAGTAGGTACCTAAATTTTGTTTCTCTTTTTGTTTTCCATGATATTTCCAAATTATTTCACGACCCCGAAAAATTCAAATTAGAGTTTATGGTTCCTTTTTATGGGCGAAATTTATAATTTTATGACCCTCGCCTCGGCTTTCATGCCTTGGTCATTTTCATGTTCCATAAACGCATGTCGGTTTCCCCGCCTTGGTCAATTTGAATTATATTGGCATACTTTTTTTCGAGCTAAGTAGGTAGGTAGGTACTTGAGTAACTGTGTTTATAAATAGCTATATTCGTAGGTAAATAGGTGAGTAGAGTGAGTTTCCTTAAGTAAATAGGTAGGGTGAGTGAGTGAGGTAGGTAACTAAGTAGGTGGGGTGGGCAATTTGAGACACTTTATCCGAATAACACAAGAGGCCTTTAACTTACCCTTTAACAAAAGTGATATAGTATTCGTTTTCGCATACAACCCAATAGTTAGAATGGACCTTCACAAAGTTACCGAGCCTTCAATTCAAAATTTCTTGCCTACTTTTCCTTTCCTACCGTTTAGGAACTGAGCAGGTTGGACCACCCTGTAAATCTCTTCAGAGCGTCTTGTATAATTTTTTAATTGCTATTTAAAAGATCCCTCATGTGAACCCCGCGCAGGGTCAAACAGGGTGTCTCACAAGTCAAGGTGCACCAGTATTGATGGTCTTATATGGAATGGCCGGGTGAAATTTGTTTTAGTACTTTATGGAGAGGTTCATGTGTATGAGAACTGTATACCGGGTGTTCAAATATTAGCGTGCCAGACTTGAAGTTCCTAACGTTGTCCGGGTTAAAATACATAACATACCTAAGTAATACCTACTCAACTAATGTGAGAGAGAAGGGGGGATAATTGGAGGGAGGAAGGGAAAAATCCCTCTCCTTTCCTTCCCTTCTCTTCCCACAAAAAACATACCTCTTCTCTCCTTCCTTCTCTTCCTACTTCCTACTAACATACCTATTTCTCCCCTTAGAAAAAGGCTGATTTTGGGGTGATTAATGTTTTTTTTTTTTTTGAAGTTAAGCAAGGTTTTTAAACTTATCTGTAAACTTTACCTATGAAATATATAAATTATAAAACCTTGTTTAGACTGCGGGAGTAAAGGGACTTTTCAGTCTCATTCTGGTAAAATAAACAAGGTATATTCCATTCTATTCTAATATGAGACTTTCTTTTATTTAAGGTCTGCATTGCAGCCAGCCTAGTCAGATTGGACGATAGCACGCCTGCCTTATAAGCGCTAGGTCCCGGGTTCGATTCCAGCCCGGAGTGATCTTCATTCTAAATGGCTTTCTCCTATCCTGTCTTTTCTTCGATTTCGAGACGATAAGACCCCAGTAGTTCCAGTTTCCTCCATCAGACCTCTTGAAAAAAAAGGAGAGAGAGAAAAATTCTACCCTCCCACCCTATATAAATTATGTATATGAGTATTGATTGTATGCTCTCTGTACTCTTTGACATAACCCCTAAGAAAAAAATAAGTAAGTGGAAGAGAGAGAGAGAAGAGAAGAGAGAGAGAGAGAGAGAGAGAAAGGGGGAGGGGGGGGGAGATGTGTAAGTAGGCATAATATAGCATACGTTGAGGTTATACAGGGTGCGCCATTCGAACCTTGTGCACATTTTTATCCAACATGCAAAAGGCAGATAGGAAGGAGGGAAATGTTTAATTTAGACTTGAATTTTCAGTTTTTTTTTCTTCATATTTTAAAGGAATTGATTTACTGTGTAGACAAGAGAACATTTTGTGGCTCATTTTGGGAGTTGAATAGTGAGTTACGTGTTTTAGGATGTGACTCATTGACTAAGTAGTGAGTAGTTCACTGAAAAGAGTAGTTCTTTTTCATAACTCACTCACTCTTTACACACCGTTAATACAGTACCTAATACCCACTCAGGAACCAAGGTTGCTCGCTAGACCCTGTAAAGTATTAAGGCATATATGGCTTACTGA
Source organism: Diaphorina citri (assembly GCF_000475195.1). NCBI lineage: Eukaryota > Metazoa > Arthropoda > Insecta > Hemiptera > Psyllidae > Diaphorina > Diaphorina citri. Next base: position 108,220 of record NW_007377493.1, read on the forward strand.
GTTGACTCCATAGGGAATTGAACTAAGGACTCCGGAGTGTAAAGGACACGCGTGGGCAGCACTGTGTTGAATTTAGAGTCCTGGCATGATCAACATGCCGTGCGCGACAAATAAGCATGCCAAGAAGAAAAATATAGTTTAAAAAATAGGCTTCTTGCCTTCACAATCCTCACATATCCAAAGTATTGATCAGTAGCATTATTACCACGAGTCAAGTAACTTGCATCTTCGGAATCTGGAGGTTGGTGGTTCGAGTCCAAGTCAAAAGTATGAATTTGCCATCTCTTGATAGCTTGATACCTATGTATCCCTTTTCAAATGGGCGCGAGAAGAAGATTTTTCTTTCTTTCAACAATTGGCCGTATCTTCACGGGGGCTATGTGTGTCCCGACCTTAATCATGCGCACTTAACTTATTATTATTATTATGATTCCTCCCCCGAACTCCTCTTCATTAGTTTCTTGAAAACACCTCCACGATGTTAGACATTCTGGTATAGGTATCTTTATCTGGAAACTCTTTTCAAAATTTGTCGCTCCGCAGTCCTGCCCAGGGCGCCCCTTAGATTCCTTAGTTACATAATTATTCTGAACTTACACACATAGTACGTACATAGTTAGAATTATAGTCATATTAGTAATAAAGAGTATGTAGATATAGGTACATATTGAGAGCTATAGTCATAATTTTTTTTTTTTTTTTTTTCGTAAATACTTCATTTTTTTTTTTTTA
>NW_007377493.1:110129-112789 GCF_000475195.1 Diaphorina citri
TCTTTTTTTTTTTTTTTTTTTTTTTTTTTTTTTTTTTTCACGTCCAAGGGACTTGGATTCATCAAACAAACTAGTTTTCTTTACTAAGTATGTATTTCTTACAATCCGCCATCTTTGAAGAAAAACCTTTTCCAAGATGGCGTAATATTTGTATACCAAAGAATACGATCATCACGCACCCTAGTTTCAAATTTTGGGACCAACAACTTTCGTTTCTGTTGAGAAGAAGGGAAATCAATCGTTCCTCCATTAATGTACTGTTCAGCACATTATGACTTGACTCGGACTGGAACCACCAACCTCCAGATTCGAATTCCACCGCGCTAACCACTACACAGCTCTGAGGGTGGTCACACTTTAAATGGGCCACCCTGTATACACAGAAAACAAATACACACAAACACACACACACATTCGTATAAAATACCTCTAGCTACCACCCTTCAAGCCAATATATTTATTCATGGAGGGAAAATGAAAAATTCCCTCCATTTTCCTCGAAAAACTACGAGGGTGGTCACACTTTAAATGGGCCACCCTGTATAAACAGAAAACAAATGCACACAAACACACACACACACACACACATTCGTATAAAAATACCTCTAGCTACCACCCTTCAAGCCAATATATTTATTCATGGAGGGAAAATGAAAAATTCCCTCCATTTTCCTCGAAAAACTAAATAGAAAGGGAGAGAGAGAGAAAGAAAGAGAGTTGAAAAGGGAGGAAAGAGAGAGGAGGGAGAGATAAAGAGGGGAGGGAGGAAGGGAGAAAGAGAGGGAGAAAAAAATTGAGAGAAAAATCACACATAAATAATAATCAACGAAAATAATTTTCTATCTAGAAAGAAAGAGAGGGGAAAAGGGAGGAAAGAGAGAGGAGGGAGAGATAAAGAGGGGAGGGACGAAGGGAGAAAGAGAGGGAGAAAAAAATTGAGAGAAAAATCACACATAAATAATAATCAACGAAAATAATTTTCTATCTACTCCATTTTTTTGTCCGTTCTCTCTCTCTCCCCTCTTTATCTCTCTCCCTCTCTCATTTTCTCTCGTCCTCCCCTCTCTTTCTCTCCTTCCTCTTTCTCTTCTTTATCCTTACGAGGTAAAAAATTCGATTTTCTCCAACTGAAAATATGGTTTTATACTTTTATACGACAGCTAAAATTCTCTCTCAAATTCCTACCTCCTCTCTCTCTCTCTCTCTCTTTTTTTTGAGCTAGAAAAAGTCGATTTTTCGGACTGAAATAATGGTTTTATACAACAACGAAAACTATCTCTCTTTCTCCCTCCTCATCCGCCCTTACTTTCTCTCTCTTCCTCCTTTCCAGCTCTCTCTCCCTCTTCTCATCCCTTTCTCTCTCTCTTCCTCCCCTCCCTCTCTCTTTAGAGTTTATGGTTCCTTTTTATGGGCGAAATTTATAATTTTATGACCCTCGCCTCGGCTTTCATGCCGTGGTCATTTTCATGTTCCATAAACACATGTCGGTTTCCGCCCTGGTCAATTTGAATTATATTGGCATACTTTTTTTCGACGTAAGTAGGTACTTAGGTAACAAGGTGGGTAGTTAAGGGGAGTTGGGGTGAGTTTAGGTAATTCAAAGCATTTTGAGACACCTCACCCAAATTCCCGAGTGACCCCAGTAATACATTTAGTGTAGACTAGTGGTTGACCCGTCCTTTGTACGGGATCAGCGTGGCATAAGAGTCATAACTTTGAGGTGCTGCCATTTTGAATCGGGATGGCCCTCTCTCTCTTCCTAATGGCTCTCTTCTTTCTGTTTCACACACCACACATTTTTTTCTGGCGTTATAGGCTGGTAGGTATGTGTGGATTAATTATGTGGTTTTCTAATGTGTAAAATCAGGAGAGAAGGGAAAGAAGTGGGGGGGGATAGAAAGAGGGAGAAAAGGAGAGAGTGAGTAGGAAGAATTGTGAGAAAGGAGGGAGAAACAGAAAGGGAGAGAGATGAAAGTAAAGGCAAACAAGGAAGGAAAAGTGGAAAGGAAGTTCGAGTGTAAAGGAGAAAGAATATGTGGGAGAGAAGGAGAGAGCGAAAGGAGGAGTCAAAAGAGGGACCGAGAAAGATTGAAAGAGAGAGAGGGAGGGAGAAAGAGGAGAGAGAGAGAGAAAGAGGGAGGGGGAAGAAGAAAGTGATTGTGTGGGAGAGTGAAAGAATCGGAGAAAGGGAGAAGGCTGAAAAGGAGAGAGAGAGAGTAGGGAAGGGAGTGGGTTCATAATTTATTTATTACTGTGGGAGTATTGTGCGAAAATAAATATTGGTGCTCGTTTTCCCTGGGGGGTGTTTCCTCACAGGTATACGTATACAGGGAGTCTTGGGTTGATTTATACAAGAATACAGGATCAAGGTCATAGTATTAAACAAAAATTAGGAAATTCAGGAAAACCAAACAAAAATCAGAAAAGTGTGGAAGAATGAAGTTTAGAAAAGCAACTTTTCTAATAGGTAGACTACCTAATGAAATTACTATACCTACTTAGGTAAATACTGAGCTAAATTTTGCGAGTTATGACTTAAGTAACATGCAGTAGAATCGCCAAGCTCCAGATCCGAAGTCCACCGCGCTAACCACAGGGAGTGGGAGGTAACTCCCTCCCAACACCTCCTGGTAGTTAGGTAGTCCCCCCCCCCCCCCCAG
>NW_007377493.1:113026-129571 GCF_000475195.1 Diaphorina citri
CGCTCTTCCGATCTCTTCCTTTTTCTCTGTCTCTTTCTACTGTATGTATATTACCATTTCCTTCCTTCTGTCTCTCTCCTCTCTCTCTCTCCCTTCCTTCCATTCTTTATTTCTCTCTTCTTAGTTATCGTTTCCTTTTCCTTGTAATTTGTAATATCAGTCGTTTACTTTACTTTTTTGTCTCTCTCTTGCCTCTTCCTCCTTCCGCCAATTATCCCTCTTCCTCCTTCGCTATCTCCTCTTTTTTTCCTTCTCCACCCCACTCATTTTCTCTTCCTCCATTCTTCCCGACAACTTTTATTCCCCCTTCCTCCCTTTCTTTCTTTCCTTCTCCATTTCCCCTCTTTTCGCCTCTCCTTCCTCTCCTCCTCGTCTTCCACAAAATTTCATCTCTCAATCCCTCCCCCTTTCTTTAGTTTTCTGTTTTTTGTCTCTCTCTTCCCTCTTCTCTCACCTCTTCCTCCTTCCGTCAATTATCCCCCTTCCTCCTTCGCTATCTCCTCTTTTGTTCCTTCTCTTCCTCCATTCTTCCCGACATCTTTTATTCCCCCTTCCTCCCTTTCTTTCTTTCCTTCTCAATTTCCCCTCTTTTCGCCTCTCCTTCCTCTCCTCCTCGTCTTCCACAAAATTTCATCTCTCAATCCCTCCCCCTTTCTTTAGTTTTCTTCTAAAACAAAGAAGAAGCTACCGGCTCCTTCTTCTCATCTTCTCTAGACAAATTTCTTTAGATTTTCGTGAAAATTTTCTTTATTTTCCGCGAGTTTTTTTTTCTTCTTCTTCTTCTTCTTCTTCTTCTTCTGCTTTTTATTTTGTGTTTCTTTTCTCTTCTCCTCTTCTCTTCCCAGACTTGATTGCACGAAAAAAATTAAATGGGCACTAAAATGATTTCTGAAATGATATTTATTTGGACATACTTACAGGGACGTTAAACAGGGAGTAGACCTGACCAGCTTAGTCTGGCTGAAGGACTTTAATTTAAACAGGGAGTATATACCAGCCTGAATTCCCCTTGCTAAAGAAATAGCAAAGGTTGAGTACGAAGGGCATCCGCTCGTAAAATTTCTGTAGCCAAAACCAAATGTCAGCCCAAAGCAATCACCCTAGTTTGGGCTGATTAAGAGGCTGACGAAAAACGCCGACCACGGGAAAAGGTGAAGAAAAAGAAGGAGTAGATATACGGAAGTTGTAGATCTGTAGTCTTGTTCGACTATGAAAATTTTTCCTACTTTTGGCAACACTGTAATATTACCTAGATTTGCTGCCCTCAGCATCCTATGATAAACACGGGATATATTGTTATTTATCTGCCTAAGCGACCTTGTTCTTTAGGTCTCAGCATTGTAGATTCTGTAGTCCTGTTTGACCAATACACTAAGGGGATATATTGTTATTTATCTGCCTAAGCGACCTTGTTCTTTAGGTCTCAGCATTGTAGATTCTGTAGTCCTGTTTGACCAATACATTGGATGATTCAGAGACTAGCACGCTATAAAGACTATCCCATAGCATGCTCATAGCACGCCGAATTCATATTGTCTGTCCGGTTTAGGTAGGGAATTGTTGAGACCCTTGTTTTTTTTTTTTCGCTGGTATTTTGGAGAAAAGGGGTTTAAATTTAAACTGGTCCCTCCACTGTCCTCACGAGGCAGAGCGCACCCCCAATTCGTATAGTCTGTTTGGTTTAGGTAGGGAATTTTTGAGACCCAGGTAGGGAATTAGATAGGTCAAGTAAGTAAGTACCATCACAAAGTGGTTTGCACCCTCAGTGTAGTTAGGGACTCCAACCCCTGTTTTTGTTTTCCTTTCTCCTTTTTTCTTCCAGGTACCTACCCAAGCACATCTTTACTTAGGTAAACAACAATTTCAAAATGTACCTACCCAAGTTCCGAAGTAGGTACTTGGAGAATTTTAAGTAGGTAGGTACATATTTTTAAAGAAATATCTTCTTTTTTTTTCGTGGTTCAGTGTTTTAAATAGGTAGATATTATCTTCACTGAAGATTGTTTTGGGATTGCGTTTATAATATTTTCTGCATGATTAAGTAGTTCCCGATGATGTTACCATTGATACTGAGGCTGATTTTGGTTGAGGTTCTCTGATTATGTAACTGTGGATGTCTTGTAAATTCACTTTCTGTTGTGACTTGGTCCTGGGAACAACCGTTTTAATGTTCACACTGAAATAAATCTACTCGTAAGTAATATCTGAAATCTGTTGAATTTTTTCTTCTAATTTTTCAAAAGGTTTGATAGAGAGAGCTGTAACAACGGAGGTCCGGGAGTTCTTCCTTATCTTCCCGAAATCGGAAGACAGGCAAGTAGATAAGGTTTGTTCTTGGAACAACTACTCGTAGCTTTCACCTATCCTGTCTTCTTTATCTCTTCGCTTTCGGGACGACGCGGCGAGACTTTAGGAGTTGCATATAGTTCCCTCTATCAAACCTCTTGAAAAATCAGCCCCCATATCAAATCACAGGGGGTTTTCTAAAACTTCAAGTGGGAAGTTCCCCAGACATCAGATCTTCCCTTTGTTTGAATTCAAGTTTACATCTTCATAAAAGCTTACCCAGGGAGGGAAGCAACAACAGGAAATGATAGGTATCGTATCAGTATTTAGGTTGTGATCGATGACAGAGCTGAGGTTCGGAGAATGAAAAAGGAGAGACCAAAATGGAAACAGGAGAGAAAGTAAGGAAAAGAGGGGGTGGAGGAGAAAGAAGAAAGGGTGAAGAGGAGAGGGAAGGGGGAAAGAAAGATTAGGAAAGAAGTAGAAGAAGGAAGAGAAAGAGCAGTAAGACAAAGAGGAAAAATCTTTGAGAAGGAGGAAAAAGTAAAGAAAGAGGGAACAGTAGGAAAGAGGAGTGAAAAAGAGTAGAAATAGAAAAGAAAGGAGAAGAGGAGGAAGAGGAGGAGAAGAAGGAGGAGGAGCAAAAAAAAAGTAGGTAGGTACCTAAATTTTGTTTCTCTTTTTGTTTTCCATGATATTTCCAAATTATTTCGCGACCCCGAAAAATTCAAATTAGAGTTTATAAAGCCGCACTATAGCGGGAGGAAACCAGTTGGTTCCCAAAACCTTTTTTTGCCACCGGTCGGGTCCCGAATTTGCGAGGGTCAGTGACCAGTTGGGTGCCAGGTTCGAGAGGGTCGCACTATAATAACCATGGGCCGATATCAAATAGCGCCGATTTTCTGGTTCTAAAATAGAACAGAGTATACCTTGTTTATCCTGCTCGAATGGGACTAAAAAGTCCCTTCACTCCAGCAGTCTAAACAAGGTTTCGTGTATTTAATGGGTTTAAGGGGCATACAGCCACAAGTGCAAGACTAAAATAGTGTCAGATATAGACTATTATGTAGGAGTGACATTCGTATGAAAGCGCATACAGCCACAAGTGCAAGACTAAAATAGTGTCAGATATAGACTATTATGTAGGAGTGACATTCGTATGAAAGGAAAGATAGCTGATAGAGGTAATTTCGTCAGCATAAAATAGCTTTCCTCTTTCCCCGTTCCCTCTTTCTCTCTCTCTCTCTCCCCCCTCCCTCCCTCTCTCCCTCCCTCTCTCACTCTCAAAAAAAAACTAATACCTAGAGAATAATCTATACAGGGTAAATAATGGTAACGAGAGAGTAAATAACACATAAATAAACTACACACTCACACATTCATACAGGGTACACTCAGTGAAAGGGGAAATATTTCATTTTTTTTATTACTTTTCGAGGAGGCGTTGCCTTTTTTTTTTTTTTTTTTTTTAGAAGAAGCTGTTGCCCAAATTTAATCCATCAGATGACTGGTGGTTGAGCGAACTTTACTGTTAAACTTGCTTAGGAAAAAGCTCTACACTCTACAGCAGTGCTTCTCAAAGTTGTTGCTACCGCGGCACACTTTTCAAGACTCTAATCTTTCTGCGGTACCTTTTTTTTTATGAAGCAAGAATTTCTGCACAACTTTGTGTGTATCACATCGGAAAGATCGGATTGTTTGTGAAATTAGTTTAATTTAGGGAGGCCAACTGTAGTTATTCTTCTTTGTTTGAGTCACAAATGTGACAAAAAAGGCTTATTTGGCTGATTAGCCAAGATGATGTGTATGACTGTTATTGTGCTGTTTGGTCGGTAGGCGCTCTGTCTCTGACAATTTTTGTACTATTACTACTTTACTAGTCTGATTTGGACAAAGAGAGACCGCGATGATGTTACCTATTCAGAGTTGTCCCTCTAGTAACTCTCAGGATTTCTGGCTATCAATTGTCCATAGTCCATGAGTCCATGACTATAATAAACCAAATATAATTGACAGTGAACAACACTGTTGTTCAGGTGTAGTCACCAGTGGCGATTCATCATTGAAGGAATGGGAGCGAGTTCTGGGTTTTAATTCGAAGAGTTGTCCCTTGGGATTTATGCGCACACAAAAAGTCCGCTCCGAGGCTTAGGTGTAGGGGGCGAACAGCCCTAAAAGTCGGGTTAAGCTTATACAAATCTCCGAATCTGTCCTTTAGGCCAATCACTCACTATCAGGTAGACCTGACAGGTACACCTGATTAGGGCCGTCTGTCAGGTCTACCTGATACCTGATGAGGTCACAAACAAGAACAGGAGCGAGTTCTGAGTTTTAATTCGAAGAGTTGTCCCTTGGGATTTGTGCGCACACAAAAAGTCCGCTCCGAGGCTTAGGTGTAGGGGCGAACAGCCCTAAAAGTCGGGTTAAGCTTATACAAATCTCCGAATCTGTCCTTTAGGCCCTAAAGTTTAGGGCAATCACTCACTATCAGGTAGACCTGACAGGTACACCTGATTAGGGCCGTCTGTCAGGTCTACCTGATACCTGATGAGGTCACAAACACTATTAGGTAGACCTGACAGCTGGATCTGATCCGGTGTACCTGTTAGGTCTACCTGATAGTGAATGGCTGGCCTTAGGGGATGCTGGGGATGGGGCAAACAGCCCTAAAAGTCGGGTGCTTATAAGAATCTGTCCTTTAGGTCTATGAGTCTGTTTACTTATTTCACCATAAATGCATCGGTGGTGTAGTGGTCAGAAGGTAGACCTGACAGGTGGATCTGATCCGGTGTACCTGTTAGGTCTACCTGATAGTGAATGGCTGGCCTTGGGGGATGGGGCAAACAGCCCTAAAAGTCGGGTGCTTACAAGAATCTGTCCTTTAGGTCTATGAGTCTGTTTACTTATTTCACCATAAATGCATCGGTGGTGTAGTGGTCCGAATATTTGTCTGGTAATCAGGAGGGTGTGGGTTCAAACCCAGCCGAAATCGCAATAATAGTAGTAAGTTAGTCACCTATTTCTTCTGGTGTAAAGGGACTTTTTAGTCTTTATTTGAGCAATTTCAAAGGATTCTAAATCTCCAACGCACTTTTGTGTGCGACTTTGATAAAGATTTGGCCTTTTTTTTCTGGGTGGGTTCTAGATCCAGAGTTCACCGAACCGCTAGTTTTAGATTTTAGAATCTGAATATGAGATGTCCATTATCGTTTAGGTATTATTTCGTTTGGGATTTAGCAACCACTTAAAATAAAGCCCTTGAAAAACATCTGCTTAGTCTGATTGACATTTTGTCAGAAATATCTCTACTAAAGAAATTCACCATCGACTTATGATAAGAGTAAAAGAGAACATCGGAATTGTAGAAATATTCATGCAGTCCCCCTTTATTGCAGTAACTAACCATCATCTTAAGCTATAGGTATCCACACTTAGTCGACGCCGTCGATCGACGGACGAGGTGAATCTATGTTGTCCAGGCAGTGTATGGTTTCAATACGTTTGGACGCGCCTTTACTTAGGAGCATTTGCAATTGGGTAAAAATTATGAATAAAAGGTCGATTCCTACGTAAAAAGTTGTGAAAAATCCAAATCTGAAGTCAAAACTCCGAAAAAGTAACTTTAAAAGGTCGAAAATTCAATTTTTAATTGCCTGATACCCTGTATGGATTCTCGTAATAAAAAGTACTGATAACAGCGAAGGAGAAATAATAAAACAGTAGAACACATCCCTATGTTATGTTATCTCCTATATCTGTTTGGATAAGATAACACATGCATATCTTTTTAATACATCTATGTATACAGGGTGATTGAAAGAGAAGGTACCTACACTGAATTAGCGTTTATTAATTTTTTTGTTTTTAATAACGCTAATTCAGTGTTTCTTAAGTGTACCTTCTCTATTTGATTCTGCGTGATTCCGCCAGAGAGCGCACCTCTAAAATTATTCATACCGAACGAAGCGGGAGTCATGAATTATGACGTCATCGCCTACGGGAGCATATGTCGTGACGTCAAACTTTACGATTTACCGGTATTATTTAGTACAGTAGATATTTGAACAATTTTATGGTTCACTGAACAAAGTGAGGTCTCGGTTTTTGTTTCACCGATTTTGCTTTTAGTTCGTCTACAACTCTACATTCATTATGTATTTGTTTCATAATGGTTCAGATTACTATTAAATGCTCTATTTTGTATTGGGTTTATTATTTATGTTTGTTTCTTTTGAAAGTATATCATTATTCGAATAATGTAGAACATTAGAGAGATATATAAAGAAAAAGAGACAGGGAAAGAGGAAATAGATCAGTTGCGCTTACTTGGGTGATGTTTCAAAGTCATAGAGCAGGAAAAATGAGGACCAACGGAATTTTTCTTTTCTTACGACTTTTCCCGAGATAAATTGATTTAAAAAACACCGGTAAACGTGATCTTTGACGTCACGGCATACGCTCCCGTAGGCGATGACGTCACATCAAATGTCCCGAGCAAAGCTCCCTCGCAGGCATTTTTGTGTGGGGAGTTAAGCTGTCCCTATTAGCTGCATAGTTATCAAACTAAAAACATAAACGAAACTCAAAATGTTGGTCAAGAGCGGAACATTTCTCTTCTATTAGACTGTTGAGGTAGGACAGGGAGCCCCTGTATTTCAATTATTACTTTCTATTATTTTCTCAGTAAGGTTTACATTGTCTACAATATTATTCACTGAGTTTACTGGAAGACTTTTAACTTGCCACGCATAACTTTCTGCCTAGTGACAGAGATAGATGAGTCATTGAAATGGAAACCAGTGTTGTCAAACTTCGTTCTCTTTCATACCCTTCTAGTATCACTCAAAGTTCTCTTCCAACTTTGTTTTCTTTGATGACGAATTGATGAACCTTCCAAGACACTTCCTATAGTCAAACGTAACGGTAAAAACACAACATACAGTGAAACAGTGTGGGTTCGATTCCCGTTTTTTTTTTTTTTTTTTTTAAAAGTACCTAGGCTATTGAAACGAAACATTGTCTCCTCTAAATGAAAAGGAGTTGTCTGGAATACTTTGTGTTATCATCGTTTGGAATATATTTTAGTTCTGTTAAGCACGAATGCTCGTTACAAATTCTATTCTTGTGTCTACGTGTCTAATATCGATCCCCCGATTGATACACCTCGATGAATTTCATGACTCGGACTCGAACCACCAACCTCCAGATCCCAAGTCCGCGCTAGCCACTACACCACTGAGATTGGTATACTTACTTTGGTTTACTACTAGGGTGGTATTATAAGGGAAGTAAAAACATAACCAATGTCATGTTATACAATCGGAAATGTATTTCCGTCTTGCATGTCAACATAAACAAGGGCCACTTGCATAAAAGTTGACCCCCGTGTTTTCATTTCTGTCGAAAGTTCTTCAGAAAATGAAAAGGGAACTTGAATTCCTTCCCTTGTCGTGCACACAAGCTGAGCAGTACTGCTTTCACGCAAACTGGGGGGGGGATGACGTCAGCTCTGTCATTGTAACAATTCTATGAAACTCACATACAATATGCATGCTTTTCCGATATAAAAACTGTCTGAAACCCCTATCAGACCTGAACTTTTCTATGCTTTATTCACTTTACGTCGAGACCTTGGGTACAAAGGTTTGGACCATCAATCACCGTCGGGAAGTGTTACCAGCTCATTGGAGGTAAAAGGATCAGGGACACCACTTTAACCAAAAACCGTCTAAGAATGGCATTAGGCCTTTTTTGCATAAATGCAAGTATTTACTTATTATTTTTATTAGACAGACGGGTAGTACCTACAGGTACTTAGGGTATCATATAAGTCCCTAAGTATACTTACTTACTTAAGGGTTCAAAGGAAATGTTCACAGACACTTCAGCAAAATTGCCTGAATTCCAAGAAAACCTACTTGGTTGGAAATTTATAACATTGAAGAGAATAAGGAAGTGAAGAGAGGATAGGTTGATTCTTAACAACATTCCAGAGTAAGTAGTAAACATATAAAATAGAATAGGTATTGCCGAATGTATGTATGTACCTCCCTCATCCTGCTAGAATGAGACTGAAAAGTCCCTTTACTTTTGCAGTCTGAACAAGAACATTTATATTTCATAGATGAACTTTTTTTTACAGGAATTGTACTCAAAGCTTTGTTTAATTCATAAAAAATATTAGATGTGTAAAGATATGTATTCCTAGTACTTACCTACTTACTAACCTAGTTGGTTTGTTGTGCCTACTTAGTACTTAGTTCTCGGAATCAAGAACTTAGCGAACATGAGATATTGCTTTTCCTGTTAATAATAATAATAAAAAAAAAATCAAAACCTTACAACAACTCCAAGGGCTACTTCATAGAAAATATCCGCCTCAAGTATTAATCTTCCCTCTTGACAGAGAGAAAACACACAAGGGCTAGCTCATACCTGACCAAATCCTACAAAGTGCAAGTTAATTTTAGAACAATTTTCTGCGAAATGTTAATAAAAGCCAAGTACCAAGTTCAGTGAAGTACAAGGCTTGGGGAGATTAATAACGAATGACACGAGAATGTTTCAGATGCAAAATTCTCGGAACAGAAAAGCCAATTGAAAAGGCAAAGTTTCACCAGATCAATACACCACGGACGGAAATGCATCTTTGTTGTTGATAAAGCGTACTTTGTTAATAGAGCGAAGCGGGGTCTTAACTTTAACTCGACCATTCTGCATGTGTGTAGTGCTTTTTTTTTGTTTAAAAGATGAGTGTTTCACCGCCGTTTTTATTTCGTAGCGATGAAACAACTGCTACATTGGACGCTTGTGGTCTGTGTCGTAGCATGCCCATCCCGTAGTATGCCTCTCATCAGATGGGCGAGAAGAGACACTATACTTCCCATTTAGGTGCTGGGTCAACACGGGAACACCAGAAAGTAACCCGTTGAAATATTTGCAATCGAAAAACGAGTACAAATTTTTGTCGATGGTGGGATTCGAACCCGGGACCTTCTGCATGGCAAGCAAGCGCGTTACCACTGGACCAACCGTGCTTTAATTAAAATAGCCTCCGTGGCCGAGTGGGTATCACACTAGGCTTGCACACTAGAGGTCCCGGCGGGGTCGAAGATTTTTCGGCTCTGTACTTAGAGTTGGGGGTGCACTTAGCCTCGTGAGTACAATTGAGTAGCTACTTTAAACGAGTAGCAACCAGTAGCGGCATTAGCAGTGCAAAAAGATTATTGAAATAAGGAAATTGATTGCAAAGGAGGCACTTAAAAATGCTGCGATTTTCACAAAAGTCGTGAAAAAGCTCTGCTTTACCACAAATAAATCACGATTTGATTAGATTTTGATTAATGGAGCAGTTGCAGTTGGGTAAAAATTATGAATAAAAGGTCGATTCCTACGTAAAAAGTTGTGAAAAATCCAAATCTGAAGTGAAATTTTTGATTGTGAGTTAAGAACAGTATTTTTTTCTGACTGCAACGAGTTGCGTAAAGTATTCAGCATGAACTTTTCCAAGTCGGTTGTCCCATATCTGATTTATACTGGTCATAAGTTGACCTAGTACCCTCTGAGTACCTGACCATAGTATGATGACGTCATCAACGTATCTATATAGGTACACTATTCTATTCACTAGGTATGGAGGTAGCTTGAAAATTTCTTTCTCAAATTCTATCATGTAGAACTCACTCAGGAGCGGGGATAAAGGGGAGCCCATAGGACAGCCATCATATTGTTTGTAGCAAAGAACGTGTATCCATTGTATCATATAAAGGTAATAAGTTTTGTAGTTACCTGTTTTTATTATTTCAATGGAGCAGTTGCAAATGGGTAAAAGTTATAAATAAATGGTCGATTCCTATGAAAAAAGTTGAGAAAAATCCAAATCCGAGGTCAAAACTCCGAAAAAATAACTGTAAAAGGTCGAAAATTCAATTTTTACTTTCCGTTCTAATAAAAGAGTTCAAAGATGTGTGACGTCAGACTTTACGCAGTTGTTTTTTTCGCAGAAATACGCAGAAACGTATGCGCACAAACACATTAATGTGTTGCCTGCGAGGGAGTTTTGCTCGGGACATTTCATGTGACGTCATCGTGTACGAGAGCGTATGCCGTGACGTCAAAGTTCACGATTTACCGGTATTTTTTTAATCGATTTATCTCTAGAAGTCGTAGAAGAAAAAGAAAAATTCCGCTGGTCCTCATTTTTCCTGCTCTATGACTTTGAAACATCACCCACAAGTAAGCGCAACTGATCTATTTAATCTTAAAAGAAAGGAATTTTAGTTTAGCTTGAAGATTTTAATTGCGTTGAACATGTTCAAAAGCTTTTCACAGTTATCAAAAATGTCGTTTCCCAGTTAATGACTTACCCTTCCCCATCGTTTGGTGAATTTTGACAAACTTCTCCAAAGGAAATACCAACCTGAAAACAGAGAAAGAATAAACATAAGTAAAGATAAAAACAAGCCAGCCTAGTTATCTTTTAAAGTGGCTTGCCTTTTAAGCGCTTGGGAAATCGAACCCGAAACCGAGGACCCAGCCCCCAACATCAACCTACCCTTCGCCACTGCCTTTTCATCTCCCATTGTTTGTGAATCTCTCGTACTAGAAAACACTATTATATGTATTGTTTATGTCTCTCCTGAATTCAATTGTTTTCGGAAATGTCCCCCGCAAGGTTTATCCCGGCTCATCGTAGCTGCACCGAGGTGTAATTGAGACGAAGAGAAAGAAGAACTCTCTTGATAGTTTTTTTTTTCGTTGTGTGGTTTGTGTGATTCCGTAAATCCCCGCGAGGCATCGAGAAAATAAAAGCGAAAGAAGAAGAAGAAGACGATGAAGGAGAGGAAGAAAAGGAATAAGAAGAAGAAGAAGAAGAAGAAGAAGAAGAAGAAGAAGAAGAAGAAGAAAAAGAAGAAGACGAAGACGAAAAAAAATAAATGGGCTCTAAAATGATTTCTGAAATGATATTTATTTGGACATACTTACAGGGACGTTAAACAGGGAGTAGACCAGCTTAGTCTGGCTGAAGAACTTTAATTTAAACAGGGAGTGTACCAGCCTGAATTCCCCTTGCTAAAGAAATAGCAAAGGTTGAGTGCGAAGGGCATCCGCTCGTAAAATTTCTGTAGCCAAAACCAAATGTCAGCCCAAAGCAATCACCCTAGTTTGGGCTGATTAAGAGGCTGACGAAAAACGCCGACCACGGGAAGAGGTGAAGAAAAAGAAGGAGTAGATATACGGAAGTTGTAGATCTGTAAGTCTTGTTCGACTATGAAAATTTTTCCTACTTTTGGCAACACTGTAATATTACCTAGATTTCCCTCAGCATCCTATGATAAACAGGGGATATATTGTTATTTATCTGCCTAAGCGACCTTGTTCAAGTCTCAGCATTGTAGATTCTGTAGTCCTGTTTGACCAATACACTGGATGATTCAGAGACTAGCACGCTATAAAGACTATCCCATAGCACGCCGAATTCGTAGTGTCTGTCCGGTTTAGGTAGGGAATTGTTGAGACCCATTTTCTTTTTTTTGGTATTTTGGAGAAAAGGGATTTAAATTTAAACTGGTCCCTCCACTGTCCTCACGAAGCAGAGCGCACCCCCAATTCGTATAGTCTGTTTGGCTTAGGTAGGGAATTTTTGAGACTCATGCCTTTTTTCGCTGGTATTTTGGAGAAAAGGTAAACCAGACCCTCAACTGTCCTCACAAGGCTGAATGCACCCCCAATCAGCCAGCAGGACGAAATGTCCGATTGTTACCTATTCTGATACCCAATTACAAGATAACATTGACTGACTGGTACCTACATTTTTTTTTTTTTTTTTGACGTAGTTGCTATATAAAAAATGTTTATATTGGCTTCTTTTACCCTATACTAGTACATGGGGTTGGTAGCTCAGTTGATAGAGCACAGGAATTTAGATAGGTCAAGTAAGTAAGTACCATGCTACCGTCACAAAGTGGTTTGCAGTTTGCACCCTCAGTGTAGTTAGGGACGCCAACCCCCGATTTTTTTCTTCAGTTTTTTGCACACTATGGTGAAAATCACAGTTGGAAAAAAACCCCAAGAACACGACGTAAGCAGTTTCTGCTTAGGTGTTTAGGATAAAATCCACCCCGGGGCCAAAATAAAACCGGCGACCTATAGCTGGCAAGCATTTTGATTGATTCCAGTTTTGTGCTACACATTTTTCAAGCTTCTTTTTCCTTCGTACCCCACAAGGGCATGCAGTCTTGAATGAACCTATACCGCTGCCGTTGATTCTCAAGCTAAAAGGAACAGACTATATAGGTTCTGTAACAGATAAAGAGGATAGTGGTGGGAGGCACCGAGCCCTTGTCTCTGTGTTGTTATTATTACTATTATTGTCATTATTATAGTCTGTGTGAATGTGCAACTCTGCATTTGAACACGGAACAAACACGGATTCGCCACAGGATAGACTTGGCTGTTTCCAAATAGAAGATGGCACCTTTCATAGAAATTTTGCACACAAAAAAAAAAAAATAATAATAATAATAAATAATAATAAATATAATAATAATAAAAAAAATATGTCAACCCAGTTAGCTTGGAGGGTAGTACGTCCTTCCTTGTAAGCGCTAGGTCCAGGGTCGAGTCCCGCTCGAGGGAGAGAGAGAGAGAGAGAGAGAGAGAGAGAGAAATAAAGAACAAAAGGAAGGAAGAAAAAAAAAGATATAGAAAAAGACACTTTTCGTTTTTGGTGGATGTGTCTAAATCACCTATCTAAAATAACTATCGTGTGTCCAGATCAATGTGACAGCAAAAAAAATGGGCATTGTTGCCAAACATGTCACATGTGCAATGGTAGAGAATCTTTAAAAGGGGAAGGTATATTGCACAGTGCTTCCTCCGACAGTGAAACAAAGTCAGGTAAGGCGATATCCACCTTACCTGTTCTGGAATCCAACCTCTGAACTTAGAGCTACCTCTGCATTTTAAAAGAGAGAGTTTATCAAAATAGACCTTTACCTGAATTGCAACAATGTAAGGATTTCCTGCAATCTGATTGGTTCCTTCATTTTGGGTTGATGACTCATTGCTGTCACATTGATCTGGATGAACTATTATACATTATGTTGATTATGTACCTGTAGGAACAATATGGTACATTATCAATGTACCTACATAATATGTACCTACATATTATGTACCTACATACTTATTTTGTCTGGAACTCTGGAATGAGGTGAACTGATAGTCTACTTATAGACAAACACAAATATGTATTGGCAAAACAGACATCAATGTACTTTTTTGCCTATAGTTATACAAAATATGTGCTGAAAAAGTACTCATCTAAATCAGGTCTATAGTACACAATGATTTACGTAGATGTAGACAGGCATCGCGATATGTACCTACATAATTATGTATAGGCGTTAATGTACTTTTTTGCATAGAGTCAGACCGAATATGTACTAAAAAGTACTCATCTAAATGTATCAGGAATGTACATATCACGCCTATCAGGTCATACATAATTATAATGGAGATACATAATATGTATTATGTACTAGAATGTACTCATCAGGTCTACAATACTGTAATAGATGTACTTGAGTCTCGTACATTATGTATTGTCATCCATTCCTCCATCCCTTCCGTGTAAAAAAAAAAAAAAAAATCTAGTGTGAACATCACACGACTTTCCTTACATATTTACCTAGGTAATACTTTTTACGATATCTCAAACTATAAAGTCATAACACTCAGAACAAGTAGTCGAAATACCAATAAAATGGGCAAAACTTTTTTAGAGGTTTGATAGAGAGAACTGTAACTGGCAAGGGTCTTATCGTCCCGAAATCGAAGAGAGAAAGAAGACTGGATAGGAGAAAGCCAGCCGTTCCGAAAACGAATATTATCCGTTCAGGATAAAATTCGCCCCGGGCGGGAATCGAACCCGCGGCCTAGCGCTTACACAACAGACGCACTACCAACCAAGGTACCTATGTAAATAGGCTGGCAAACTTTGGATTTAGGCTCTAGGGGACCTCAAAGCATGTTTTGGCACTAAAAATTGACCAAGAATAATACATACAACTAACAGTTCAGTAAAGTGGTTTTCTACTATTTTCTTATCTTCGATTTCGGGATGATGAGAATTCAGTTGTTAAAGTTCCCTCTATTAAACCTCTTGAAAAAAAAAAAAACAAAAAAACAAAAACCCATTACTTAAATTTTCAAATCAACTGGCCCCATGCTGAGTTCTTCTGTAGCTGAGTGTTTTGGTTCACCCGGTATGACTGCATCTTGCATATTACAGAGGTGTTTGAACAATAGGTTTCACATCACCAGGCTACAACACGTTTTACTAACGGGTCTGAATCATGATCCTTCTTAAGCTCAACAATACCAATACATATACAGAGCTCAACAATACCAGTCTTCTCTCGATATAGACACTTCACACTTCTCACGGAGATCGAACCAGTGGCATCCAACCTCCATCGTTTGGTCGGTCCCCCCTCTTCATCTTCGCTCAACAATCTACAGAGTGTTTCAAAAGTCCGGGGACCCTTGAATATTTTTTGAATGGCCAAATATGGGAACCTGAAATTTGGCATATAGTTATTTCTTATAAAAAACCATTTTTTGCAGTGGTTCTCAAAATTCTGTCTCTGCCAGTTTTGAAAATTTCACCCGATTACGTTACTTTCCTTCCTATGCGTAGGTAAGGAAAGTAAAAATAGTATGTAATATTGCTATAGGGGGAGGGGGAGATGGGAAAATGAATGCACAAAATGTAAACAATGCTTCACTACGAGAAGAACTCCATATTACATACAACTAGCATACAGGGTGTCCCAGAAATTATGCTTTCTCTGTTTTTAATGGAAGTATGGAAGTGATTGGTATTGGTATAATAGAAAATTATTTAATTTATTTTTCAATAACAATAGATGTAACAGTATGATGATGATTTGATGATACACCCTGTGGTCCTACTTGTTTACAACCGGCTTTCACTGGGGAAAATCGCTGTACCGGTTGACTGTTTTATTTTTAGTTGCTGTTATTTCTATTTTTAAACTACAGGGTGATCCACAAGTACGCCGAGCAAGGCCAATAAATGCTACCTGTTAGAGTAAAGGGAGTTTTCAATTCTATGCGAGGACCATAAAGGAGCAGTTGAGCGCTATCTATGTACTATCAATTGAAAATCCTCGCACTTGAAAAATAAATGTCCAATAGTTCAAAGTACCCCCACGCTACCCTACAAAGCTTAGGCCAGTCAAAAGGAGATAACATAAATAATCCCGGAACTCGGGATCTCGCGCGGGATATAATTAGACATCAAGGTCAAACACTGACGCTTGTGACTGGACTAAAAACGTGCCTAGTCCTACTGGACTATTTATGGGATACAGGGCGAGACAAAAGTCGGACACCTTGTATGGATTCTCGTAATAAAAGGCACTGATAACAGCGAAGGAGAAATAATAAAACAGTAGAACACATCCCTATGTTATGTTATCTCCTATATCTGTTTGGATAAGATAACACATGCATATCTTTTTAATACATCTACATATGTATACAGGGTGATTGAAAGAGAAGGTACCTACACTGAATTAGCGTTATTAAATTTTTTGTTTTTAATAACGCTACAATTAAGAAACACTGAATGTGTTTCTTAATTGTACCTTCTCTTTTTTGCTTTTAGGATCTCAAGTCGTTTTTCCTCCGAAATTTAGTTTCCTGATTGAGGCCCCGTCATTGTCTGTTTCCTTGATTTTCCTAGTCACCCTGTATGTAATATTCTCTATGGTTTTGTGTACTATTGTGTGCAGAGATTTTGATGATGTAACTTCAGTGAAGATGGCGACTACTTGTCTTCCGAAGTAATTTGTCTCACTTGGATAACATTTCGGGACAGTCCGTTTGGAATTTATGACGGAAAGAAATATTTCCTCATTCCTTAAATGTAGAAACACACTACTATCACGTCACGTGAGCTCATGGGGAGTCAGAAAGATGTAGTTCAAAGTTTTCCCATAATGTAATTTCGTATCCTGTGTTTCATCTCTCTTTGCTTTCGGGACGATAAGACCTTTATATCGGGTCAAAATTTCGATGGTCAGTTTTTAGTGCCAAAACACGTTTTGAGGTCCCTAGAGCCTAAATCCAAAGTTTCAGCCATTGGTCCGTGTGTGTGTCTGTGTGTCTGTCTGTAAACAAAATATCTCGAGAACGGTAAGAGCTAGAGACTTGAAATTTGGTATGTAG
>NW_007377493.1:129864-155277 GCF_000475195.1 Diaphorina citri
AGTCCATGACTATAATAAACCAAATATAATTGACAGTGAACAACACTGTTGTTCAGGTGAAGTCACCAGTGGCGATTCATCATTGAAAGAACGGGAGCGAGTTCTGGGTTTTAATTCGAAGAGTTGTCCCTTGGGATTTGTGCGCACACAAAAAGTCCGCTCCGAGGCTTAGGTGTAGGGGCGAACAGCCCCTAAAAGTCGGGTTAAGCTTATACAAATCTCCGAATCTGTCCTTTAGGCCCTAAAGTTTAGGGCAATCACTCACTATCAGGTAGACCTGACAGGTACACCTGATTAGGTCCGTCTGTCAGGTCTACCTGATACCTGATGAGGTCACAGACACTATTAGGTAGACCTGACAGGTAGATCTGATTAGGGCCGTCTGCCAGGTCTACCTGATACCTGATGAGGTCACAAACACCATTAGGTAGACCTGACAGGTGGATCTGATCCGGTGTACCTGTTAGGTCTACCTGATAGTGAATGGCTGGCCTTAGGGGATGCTGGGGATGGGGCAAACAGCCCTAAAAGTCGGGTGCTTACAAGAATCTGTCCTTTAGGTCTATGAGTCTGTTTACTTATTTCACCATAAATGCATCGGTGGTGTAGTGGTCAGAATATTTGTCTGGTAATCAGGAGGGTGTGGGTTCAAACCCAGCCGAAATCGCAATAATAGTAGTTAGTTAGTCACCTATTTCTTCTGGTGTAAAGGGACTTTTTAGTCTTTATTTGAGCAATTTTAAAGGATTCTAAATCTCCAACGCACTTTTGTGTGCGACTTTGATAAAGTGTTGGCCTTTTTTTCTGGGTGGGTTCTAGATCCAGAGTTCACCGAACCGCTAGTTTTAGATTTTAGAATCTGAATATGAGATGTCCATGACAATATACCAAATATAATTGACTGGACATTGTTGTTTTGTAGTCAATTCAGTGGCGTAGTCATGCAGTCCCCCCTTTATTGCAGTAACTAACCATCATCTTAAGCTATAGGTATCCAACTATCCACACATAGTCGACGCCGTCGATCGACGGACGAGGTGAATCTATGTTGTCCAGGCAGTGTATGGTTTCAATACGTTTGGATACGCCTTTACTTACTCCTTTCCAGCTCTCTCTCTCCCTCTTCTCATCCCTTTCTCTCTCTCTTCCTCCCCTTTTTCTCATTCTCCCCTCCCTCTCTCTCTTCCTACTGGCTCTCTTCTTTCTGTTTCACACACCACACATTTTTTTCTGGCGTTATAGGTTGGTAGGTAGGTATATGTGGATTAATTATGTGGTTTTCTAATGTGTAAAATCAGGAGAGAAGGGAAAGAAGGGGGGGGAAATAGAAAGAGGGAGAAAAGGAGAGAGATGAAAGTAAAGGCAAACAGGAAAGGAAGTTCGAGTGTGAAGGAGAAAGAATATGTGGGAGAGAAGGAGGGAGCAAAAGGAGAAAGGAGGAGTCAAAAGAGGGACCGAGAAAGATTGAAAGAGAGAGCGAGAGAGAGGGAGGGAGAAAGAGGAGAGAGAGAGAAAGAGGGAGGGGAAAAAGAAACTGATTGTGTGGGAGAGTGAAAGAACTGGAGAAAGGGAGAAGGAGAGTGAAAAGGAGAGAGAGAGTAGGGAAGGGAGTTGGTTCATAATTTATTTATTACTGTGGGAGTATTGTGCGAAAATAAATATTGGTGCTCGTTTCCCAGGGGGGTGTTTCCTCACAGGTATACGTATACAGGGAGTCTTGGGTTGATTTATACAAGAATATAGGATCAAGGTGATAGTATGAAACAAAAATTAGGAAATTCAGGAAAACCAAACAGAAATCAGAAAAGTGTGCAAGAATGAAGTTTAGAAAAGCAACTTTTCTAATAGGTAGGTACCTAATTACTCGTAAATTACTATACCTACTTAGGTAAATACTGAGCTAAATTTTGCGAGTTATGACTGAAGTAACATGCAGTAGAATCGCCAAGCTCCAGATCCGAAGTTCACCGCGCTAACCACAGGGAGTGGGAGGTAACTCCCTCCCAACACCCTTTCACCTTACAGTGTTATTTTTTGCGGATTTTTGACCTTGGATTTGGATTTTTCCCAACTTTTTACATAGGAATCGATCATTTATGTATAATTTTTACCCATTGGCAACTGCTCCATTAAAATGATAAAAACAAGCCAGCCTAGTTATCTTATTTATTACTGTGGGAGNAGTCCATGACTATAATAAACCAAATATAATTGACAGTGAACAACACTGTTGTTCAGGTGAAGTCACCAGTGGCGATTCATCATTGAAAGAACGGGAGCGAGTTCTGGGTTTTAATTCGAAGAGTTGTCCCTTGGGATTTGTGCGCACACAAAAAGTCCGCTCCGAGGCTTAGGTGTAGGGGCGAACAGCCCCTAAAAGTCGGGTTAAGCTTATACAAATCTCCGAATCTTTCCTTTAGGCTAATCACTCACTATCAGGTAGACCTGACAGGTACACCTGATTAGGTCCGTCTGTCAGGTCTACCTGATACCTGATGAGGTCACAGACACTATTAGGTAGACCTGACAGGTAGATCTGATTAGGGCCGTCTGCCAGGTCTACCTGATACCTGATGAGGTCACAAACACTATTAGGTAGACCTGACAGGTGGATCTGATCCGGTGTACCTGTTAGGTCTACCTGATAGTGTCGGGTGCTTATAAGAATCTGTCCTTTAGGTCTATGAGTCTGTTTACTTATTTCACCATAAATGCATCGGTGGTGTAGTGGTCAGAATATTTGTCTGGTAATCAGGAGGGTGTGGGTTCAAACCCAGCCGAAATCGCAATAATAGTAGTAAGTTAGTCACAACCAAGGTACCTATATGTAAATAGGCTGGCAAACTTTGGATTTAGGCTCTAGCTAGGGGACCTCAAAGCATGTTTTGGCACTAAAAATTGATCATCGAAAATTTCACCCGATTACGTTACTTTCCTTCCTATGCGTAGGTAAGGAAAGTAAAAATAGTATGTAATATTGCCATAGGGGGAGGGGGAGATGGGAAAATGAATGCACAAAATGTAAACAATGCTTCACTACGAGAAGAACTCGATATTACATAGGTACAACTAGCATACAGGGTGTCCCAGAAATTTTGCTTTCTCTGTTTTTAATGGAAGTGATTGGTATTGGTATAATAGAAAATTATTTAATTTATTTTTCAATAACAATAGATGTAACAGTATGATGATGATTTGATGATACACCTTGTGGTCTTGCTTGTTTACAACTGGCTTTCACTGGGGAAAAGCGCTGTAGCGGTTGACTGTTTTATTTTTAGTTGCTGTTATTTCTATTTTTAAACTACAGGGTGATCCACATCGAAAATTTCACCTGATTACGTTACTTTCCTTCTGCGTAGGTAAGGAAAGTAAAAATAGTATGTAATATTGCTATAGGGGGAGGGGGAGATGGGAAAATGAATGCACAAAATGTAAACAATGCTTCACTATACGAGAAGAACTCGATATTACAACTAGCATACAGGGTGTCCCAGAAATTATGCTTTCTCTGTTTTTAATGGAAGTGATTGGTATTGGTATAATAGAAAATTATTTAATTTATTTTTCAATAACAATAGATGTAACAGTATGATGATTTGATGATACACCTTGTGGTCTTGCTTGTTTACAACCGGCTTTCACTGGGGAAAAGCGCTGTAGCGGTTGACTGTTTTATTTTTAGTTGCTGTTATTTCTATTTTTAAACTACAGGGTGATCCACAAGTACGCCGAGCAAGGCCAATAAATGGATGGGTGACTTGAACATTATATTGGGAATAAAGGGAGAACGGACTCTAGTCTTGATTTTAAATCATTATATGAAAGTAAAATCAAAAAATCAATTCAAGAATAATAATAAACTGAATATTAAAGAAATTAGGTAGGTACATAGGTACTGATTTTCTCTAATCACTACGGGCAAAAAAATTCCCGGAGGGACGGACCCTGCTTGTTATTACTAGGGTACATAGCTACATAGGTACTGATTTTCTCTAATCACTACGGGCTAAAAAATTCCCGGAGGGACGGACCCTGCTTGTTATTACTATTGTAATAATAAAGGAAGGACGGACTAAAAATCAACCCTTATGAAAAGACTATCTATCGTTTAGGTATTATTGTTTCGTTTGGGATTTAGCAACCACTTAAAATAAAGCCCTTGAAAAACATCTGCTTAGTCTGATTGACATTTTGTCAGAAATATCTCTACTAAAGAAATTCACCATCGACTTATGATAAGAGTAAAAGAGAACATCGGAATTGTAGAAATAGAAAAGATTCCTGGAATTGGACACCTTGTATGGATTCTCGTAATAAAAGGCACTGATAACAGCGAAGGAGAAATAATAAAACAGTAGAACACATCCCTATGTTATGTTATCTCCTATATCTGTTTGGATAAGATAACACATGCATATCTTTTTAATACATCTATGTATACAGGGTGATTGAAAGAGAAGGTACCTACACTGAATTAGCGTTATTAAATTTTTTGTTTTTAATAACGCTACAATTAAGCTGATGTTGCCATGTTGCTTTACATTTGCCACGATGTTTACTGAGGTCCACTCATCTCCTTCTTTTTCTTCGCCTTTTCCCGTGCACAGACGGGATCGACGTTTTTCGTCAGCCTCTCAATCAGCCCTAACTAGGGTGTTTGCTTTGCGCTGACATTTGGTTTTGGCTACAAATTTTACGAGTGGATGTCCTTCGCACTCAACCTTTGCTATTTCTTGGTAAAGACTTAAGTATCTCTTCCTTTCTCTCTCTGTCTCCCTCCTCTCTCTTTCTTTCTCTCCTTTTTTTTCGCTTCTCTGTCTCCCTTTTCATTCTCGTCTCTTTTCTCTGTTCCCGTTTTCCCTCTCTCTCTATCTTCCTCTCGTCCTCTCTCTGTCACTTTTCACTATTTTGAAGTGTAGAAAAGAAAATAAACACCATATCAACAGTATAACCGAGGGGGCAAAAAGAAAAGTTTGAGGTTAGAGGGAAAAAAGGCAGGGGAAAGCGGGAAAGAAGAGAGACAAAAGTGAGTGTGTGTGAGAGGGAGAGAGAGAGAGAAAGAGAGAGAGAGAGTGAGAGACAGACAGTCAGACAGAAAGAGAGATAGACAGAAACGAAATGGCATTCTCAGGAAGGGAAATAAAAGTAAGTGGAAAAAGAAGATAAATAAGAGTAAAAAAAGTTTATATATTTTCATAGACTTTTCATTTGGACGAAAGTTTTTCCCCCGAAAAAAAAAATCCCCTTGAGAACGGGGGGCGAAACGCAAAAGTACACCTTTGTGCAGAAAGGTTTTCCGCCCTGAGTGCCCCCTACTTTCACCCCCTCAGTAGAGGGGATGCACCCCCACCCTAATATCTCTGAGATATTGTAGAGTAGAGTCCTCCCCTATTTCCTCACATATGTGGGGGGGAGTGGAGAGAAATTGATATAGGATTTGGGGGGGATAGAGTGAGAGAGAGATTGGAGGGGAAGATGATTAGAGAGAGAGAGAGAGAGAGATTGGGTGAAGGAAGGAGAGGGACAGGTGGAGGGTGGTGTGAGAGAGGGAGAGAGAGATTAGGAAGAAAAGTGAGTTATAGAGAGAGAGTGGGGGGGGGGCCATACCCGTGTAGGTAAAATAATAATAATAAAAAAAAATATGTCAACCCAGTTAGCTTGGAGGGTAGTGCGTCTTCCTTGTAAGCGCTAGGTCCTAGGTCGAGTCTCGCTCGGGGCAGAGTTTATCCTTATTAACAGATGAGCTTCGTTCTCAGTCAGACAAATGCAAAATCCTTTCGTTCAATTAGGGATATGGAAAAATCCGTTGTACCTTGTACAATTGTACATGAATACATGATACATGGTCCATAGGTGTTTCGATATTACCTACCTACCTACCTACCTACCTACCTACCTACCTATAGTGTGTCCAGATCAATGTGACAGCAAAAAAATAGGCATTGTTGCCAAACATGTCACATGTGCAATGGTAGAGAATCCAACTATTGTGGGTATCACAGCGTTATCCCCAAGTGCCTGCCGTCCTCTTCTTTGTTTTGGTGATCTTGGACACGGAAGGAAAACTAGCCTTCATGCCAGCAATTCCACAGTCGCGGTCCACCGGACATTTCGGAGTCGCCTGGCCTGCAAGTTGACCAGTCCTGGCGTAGAAAGACATATAAATCAGAGAAGT
This sequence comes from Diaphorina citri, assembly GCF_000475195.1. Classification (NCBI taxonomy): domain Eukaryota; kingdom Metazoa; phylum Arthropoda; class Insecta; order Hemiptera; family Psyllidae; genus Diaphorina; species Diaphorina citri. Next base: position 136,043 of record NW_007377493.1, read on the forward strand.
AAAAAAATAATCACTCCGGGGTTATAAAAATAAAACTGTCATGATAGAGATAGAGTGGGGAGAGAAATGGCCTGTTGTGTGGTTATTTCAAGCTGAGTCCACACCGAACTTGTTAAATAGAATGGGGAGACAAATGGCCTGGTCCACACTGCCAGAGCCGTTTTTGGCCACCCCCCTTCGTGCTTCATTTTTCTCCTTTACTGTAGGCGAGACTCCGAAAATTTGGAGCACTCCGGTATGGTAATTTTTTATAAATGGAAATTCTCAAGCTAATCGACACAGACTATAGTTATTATTATCAGAATGATTTTGATTTCAACTGTCGTATCTCGCGATGATGTTGATCCCCCGGTATATTATTTGTAAAGACGTGTTGAACTGCTTTAACTAGTATACAGGGTGCCCTTGTCCTTAGTTCATAGGTCTGCCTACTAATTCTAATCCTAGCCAAGGCATACAAAGCCAGAAGCCAGCCTATTTAGCTGATGGGTATCGCGTCTGCCTTGTAAGCGCTAGGTCTCGGGTTCGATTACCGCCCGGGGTGAACATTATCCTACAAAGATAGAATAGAATAGAATATACCTTGTTTATCCTGCCCGAATAGGACTGAAAAGTCCCTTTACCTCAGCAGTCTAAACAAGGTCTCGTAGAGAGAGTGGGGGGGGGGCTATACCTGTGTAGGTAAACGCAGGGAAAACGTATGGTCTTATAAAGGAATGTTCAAACTATAGTGCTTTACCAGTGGCGTGTGTTGAGTTGAGACATACTACGGGATGGACATGCTACGACACAGACCACATGATCCTAATGTAGCAGTTGTTTCATTGCTTCGAAATGAAAAATATTTGAAGTAGTAAGTTTAATAGGGGAGGGGACCGGGGTGGTCGGGGGGAGGTTCTCCGCAGCTTCTATTGAAAATTCACCACTGGTGTTTTTTTTCTCTCTCTCTCTCTCTCTCTCTCTCTCTTTCTTCTCCCTCCTTCTCTTCCTCTCTCTTTCTCTCTCTCTCTCTTTCTCTCTCTCTCTCTTTCTTTCTCTCTCTCTTTCTCTTTCTCTCTTTCTTTCTTTCTTTCTTTCTCTCTCTCTTTCTTTCTCTTTCTTCTCCCTCCTTCTCTTCCTCTCTCTCTCTTTCTTTCTCTCTCTTTCTTTCTTCTCCCTCCCTCTCTTCCTCTCTCTCTCTCTTCTCCCTCCTTCTCTTCCTCTCTCTCTCTCTTTCTTTCTTTCTTCTCCCTCCTTCTCTTCCTCTCTCTCTCTCCCTCCCTCCCTCTCTTCTTCCTACTTGTCTTCCTCTCCCTCTTTTCTCCTTCTCCTCCTCTTTCTCTTCCCCTTGTTTTCTCATTCTTCCTTCGTCTCAAGGGTGATTAAGTACGATTAGTTTCTAATTAAAAGGAATGGTCGGACATCTTTATTTTCAGATTGAAGGGGGGGGGGAAGACATTTTCTAGACGTAAACAAAGAGGTCCCTTTGTTTTCCTGTCTGTACCCCCCTTTTCCTCTCCCTTCCCTTTTCTGAGAAACAGTTATCCAGGATGTATTGTGGCCATTTAGCGAATTTTACGTGGAAAAGAGATTCTTCTTGAGCAATTAAGCGAATTTTACGTCGAAAAGAGATTTGTCCTTAGCTGAAATTCGTTTAATGGCTACGTAGTGAATTTACGTGGAAAAAGAGATTTGTCTTTAGCTGAAATTCGCTTAATGGCTACGTAGTGAATTTACGTGGAAAAAGAGATTTGTCTTTAGCTGAAATTCGCTTAATGGCTACGTAGTGAATTTACGTGGAAAAAGAGATTTGTCTTTAGCTGAAATTCGTTTAATGGCTACGTAGTGAATTTACGTGGAAAAAGAGATTTGGCTTTAGCTGAAATTCGCTTAATGGCTACGTAGTGAATTTACGTGGAAAAAGAGATTTGTCTTTAGCTGAAATTCGCTTAATGGCTACGTAGTGAATTTACGTGGAAAAAGAGATTTGTCTTTAGCTGAAATTCGCTTAATGGCTACGTAGTGAATTTACGTGGAAAAAGTGATTTTTCTTGAGTTAAAAATAGGTGCAGATAAAGCGAATTTACGCGGAAAATTATGTAGTAGATTTATATGTACTGTTTACGAAGGAAAGTGCAGTGGGGACGATATGGATTTATACAGGAGGCTAAAAAGGAAAAAGAATATTTATACTGTAATATTACAGGATGTTGAAAAGAGAGAAATTAATTAAGCTCCATTGGTGATGGGTAAAAACAAAAGAGAGGTGAAAGCACCTATGTTCTCAAAAGAACAATGGATCATTGAAGTTAAGCAACCTTTCGGGTGGTTTCTATCCAAATGGGTGACCAAGTGACCATCTAAGTCCAAGGCATTTATCAGATTTCGCTGTTAATAAATACTCAATTATTACTTAGTTTTACTTAATTATCATGAAATTTGTTTAGTTTGTATACGCCTGAAGTATTGGCCTGCCTGGACTTCCATAACGCTGCGATGTTGTAGAAAATTTTGTAAAACCTTTGAATGAAAAAAGGAGAAGAATTAGAAAAAAAAAGATGTAGGAATTTTGAATGAAAACAAGGAAAGAGATGGAAGAATTTAGAAATCAAGAGGAGAGAGAGAGAGATGGGAAAAAATAATGAGAGAGAGAGAGAGAGAGAGAGAGAGAGAGAGAGAGAGAGAGAAAAGGGAAGAGTTCAATCAACTTTTGATGGGAGAGGGTAAGATTAATGCTATCATAGGCCTGAGGTATTTTTCTTCTCTCTCCTCTCTCTCTCTCTCTCTCTCCATCCCTCCTTCCTTCTCTTTTTCCCCCTCGATCTTTTGTTCTTCCCTTTCTCCCATTTTCTCTTAAAAACCTCTTTCTCTTTCTCTCCCCCTCCCCCTCCCTCCCTCCCTCCACTTTTTCATCTTTTCTCTCTCGTACACTTACGCGTGCATCATTTAATTTCGAAATTCTCTCTCCCTCCCTCCACTCTCTCTCTCTTCTTTTCAATTCCCCACCCCCCTCTCATTCGTTTTGGGGGATGTAGAACACACATGACAATCAAAACAGAGGGAAAAAGGAGGAAGAAGAAGGAGGAGGAAGAAGGAGAAACGGAAAAGAGAAGGGAGGATTAGTTGGATTATTATTATTTTTATATTTATTTCTTCAATCCACCTGATTCTACCAACCTTCATTTTACGTTTAACCTGAACTCTCTCTCTCTCTCTCTCTCTCTCACACACACACACACACATACACACACACACCCTTCCTCTCTCTCTCACACACACACCCTTCCTCTCTCTCACACACACACACACACCCTTCCTCTCTCTCTCACACACACACCCTTCCTCTCTCCCTCCTTCTTCCCTCACTTTTATCGCTCTTGTGTGGGTATGAGCATTTTAAGTGTGGGTTAGAAAAAAAAGAGAGAATTAAGAGAGAAAGAAAGAGACGGAGAGACTATGTGTGAGAGAAAGAGAGGGAGAGAGAGGAATGATGGAGAGAGAGAGAATGAGAGAGAGTAAACGTGATGTAATGTGAGCCTATTAGATATACGTACATACCATGATAGCGAGAACTATTTAACTCGGGAGTGTGAGAGAGAAAGAGAAGGGGGAGGCAGGGGAGTAAACGTGATGTAATGTGAACCTATTAGATATACGTACATACCATGATAGCGAGAACTATTTAACTCGGGAGTGTGAGAGAGAAAGAGAAGGGGGAGGCAGGGAGGGAGAGAAAATTATTACCCCCTCCCTTTCTCTCTCTCTCCCCACCATCTCTCCTTCTCTCTTTCTGTCGCTCGTAATTTTCTACTTTCTTCCTCTTTTTTACTTTCCTTATCCTATAGGAAGGAAAGTAATGTAATCGGGTCAAAATTTCGATGGTCAGTTTTTAGTGCCAACTCTTTTTCTGTCGCTCGTTATTTTCTACTTTCTTCTTTTTTTTGTATTATCATTCTCTCACACTCTCTCTCTCTCTCCCTCTCCCTCTCCCTCTCTCACACATCTCTCTCTCTCCCTCTTCCTTTCTCTCTCCTCATCTATCTTTATTGTTTCTCAGTTGACGTTTTCCGTACACCGATATATCTTCCTCTTTCTCTTCCTCTCTCCCTCCCTTTCTCACACTCTGTCTCTGTCTACTCGTTCTTTAATATTTATTTTCACTTCAGACAATTTTTCAGCATTTTGTCATTTTTTTTTCTTGCTCTTTCTCTCTCTCTCCCTCTTTTTCTCTCCCACACATACACACTCGCTCGCTTTCACTCACTCTTCGTTACCTTTCTTCTTTTTCTTCTCCTTCTATTTTTTCCATTTTTTGCTTATTTTTTCTTTCTTTTTCACCTTTCTTGTTTTTTTATGAGAAGCTTCATGTTAGTTGTATGTTGAGTTACGGGTTATGTCATCTCTCTCTCTCTCTCTCTCTCTCTCTCTCTCTCTCCCTCTTTTTTTTTTTTTTTTTTTTTTTTTTTTTNTACCTGTGTAGGTAAACGTAGGGAAAATGTAGTCTTATAAAGGAATGTTCAAACTATAGTGCTTTACCAGTGGCGTGTTTGAGATGAGACAAAGAGCGTATTTTCCTTTCATAATGGTGTATTAATCAGGGGACGACATTTGTGACCAGCATTCTATTTACCCGTTCCTTCTCCTTTTCCTATTCTTTTTCTGCCCTCTCTCCTCTCTCTCTCTCTCTCTCTCCCCCCCTCTCTCTCCCCCCCTCTCTGTGATGTTGCCATGTTGCTTTACGTTTGCCACGATGTTTACTGAGGTCCACTCATCTCCTTTTTCTTCGCCTTTTCCCGTGCACAGACAGGATCGACGTTTTTCGTCAGCCTCTCAATCAGCCCTAACTAGGGTGATTGCTTTGCGCTGACATTTGGTTTTGGCTACAAATTTTACGAGTGGAACTACGTAGTGAATTTACGTGGAAAAAAAGAGATTTGTCTTCAGCTGAAATTCGCTTAATGGGGCTACGTAGTGAATTTACGTGGAAAAAGTGATTTTTCTTGAGTTAAAAATAGGTGCAGATAAAGCGAATTTACGCGGAAAAATATGTATTAGATTTATATGGTACCTACTGTTAAAACCGGACATTTCTTGAAGTTTAAAAGAATGTAATGCGAATTTTACGAAGGAAAGTGCAGTGGGGACGATATGGATTTATACAGGAAGCTAAAAAGGATTTTTTTTTAAAGAGGTTTGACAGAGGGAACTGTAACTGCTATGGTCTTATCGTCCCGAAATCGAAGAGAGAAGTAAGACAAGTCCTTCGCACTCAACCTTTGCTATTTCTTTAGCAAGGGAAATGATTACTGACCGTCAAAAAAAAAAAAAAAAGAGAAATCATGAATTATTTGTCGTAAGGAAAGAGCTTCTTCACAACTATTGTGGGTATCACAGCGTTATCCTCAAGTGCCCGCCGTCCTCTTCTTTGTTTTGGTGATCTTGGACACGGAAGGAAAACTAGCCTTCATGCCAGCAATTCCGCAGTCGCGGTCCACCGGACATTTCGGAGCCGCCTGGCCTGCAAGTTGACCAGTCCTGGCGTAGAAAGACATATAAATCAGAGAAGTCATAAAATAATCACTCCGGGGCTATAAAAATAAAACTGTCATGATAGAGATAGAGTGGGGAGAGAAATGGCCTGTTATGTGGTTATTTCAAGCTGAGTCCACACCGAACTTGTTACATAGAATGGGGAGACAAATGGCCTGGTCCACACTGATCCAGAGCCGTCTTTGGCCACCCCCCTTCGTGCTTCATTTTTCTCCTTTACTGTAGGCGAGACTCCGAAAGTTTGGAGCATTAGTACTGGTATGGTATTTTTTTATAAATGGAAATTCTCAAGCTAATCGACACAGACTATAGTTGTTATTATTATCAGAATGATTTTGATTTCAACTGTCGTATCTCGTCAACACGATGATGTTAATCCCCCGGTATATTATTTGTAAAGACGTGTTGAACTGCTTTAACTAGTATACAGGGTGTCCTTGTCCTTAGTTCATAGGTCTGCCTACTAATTCTAATCCTAGCCAAGGCATACAAAGCCAGAAGCCAGCCTATTTAGCTGTGGGTATCGCGTCTGCCTTGTAAGCGGTAGGTCCCGAGTTCGATTACCGCCCGGGGTCCGGGGTGAACATTGTCCTAAAAAGATAGGGTTCATTTTTGTAACAGCTGGTTTTCTACTATTTTATCTTCGATTTCGGGATGATGAGAATTCAGTTGTTAAAGTTCCCTCTATCAAATCTTTTGAAAAAAAAAAAACAAAAAAAAAACAAAAACAAAAACCCATTACTTAAATTTTCAAATCAACTGTCCCCATGCTGAGTTCCTCTGTGGCTGAGTGTTTTGGTCCACCCGGTATGACTGCATCTTGCATATTACAGAGGTGTTTGAACAATAGGTTTCACATCACCAGGCTACAACACGTTTTACTAACGGGCAAATGCAAAATCCTTTCGTTCAATTACGGATATGGAAAAATCCATTGTACCTTGTACAAATGTACATGGTACATGGTCCATAGGTGTTTCGATATTACCTACCTACCTATAGTGTGTCCAGATCAATGTGTCAGCAAAAAAATAGGCATTGTTGCCAAACATGTCACATGTACAATGGTAGAGAATCTCTAAAAGGGGAAGCTATATTGCACAGTGCTTCAGTCTTCTCTCGATATAGACACTTCTCACGGAGATCGAACCAGTGGCATCCAACCTCCATCGGTTGGTCGGTCCCCCCTCTTCATCTTCGCTCAACAATCTATAATCTATATCATATGTTCGATAAATAAAATCCATATCTATTTATTTATTTTTTTACATTTTTATTGAAACTGGAAATATCAAACAAAAATGTATTGATCTTATAGTTCGCGCATTTAAAATTATTTTATTGGAGAAGTTTAGCTGTTGATAAAAAATGTTGAAAACATTTCTGGTTCCTCCGTTGAGATTATTTTGTGAAAAATTGCAATACATAACTTTCTCATTCCCTATACTTAGATGCATTTTGGGATGATAATTTCCCTTTTGCTATCTTGCTAAAGAAATAGCAAAGGTTGAGTTCGAAGGGCACCATAAATTCGTAAAAATTTTGTAGCCAAAACCAAACTTCTGCCAGCCTAGTTAGCTTGATTGGTAGCGCGTCTGCCATGTAAGCGCTAGGCCGCGGATTCCCGCCCGGGGCGGATTTTATCCTGAATGGATTAGGTTCGTTCTCGGAACGGAACTTTCTCCTATCCTCTCTTCCTTCTCTCTTAGATTTCGGGAAGATGAGACCTTGGCAGTGACAGTTCTCTCTATCAAAGGCCAGCCAAAAGCAGTCACCCCAGGGCTGATTGAGAGGCTTACGAAAAATGCCGACCTCGCCTGTCCAGCCTTTACGCTACGCCATCCATCAACTGGGCGGGGGATACCTATGTCGCTCCCACACTTAGCCTCGGTACCTACATCTTATTGTCCTGGGCATAATAAAGGCAGTCAATATTAGGACTGTGTTGGTGGTACTACATGGGCATATTAAGCTAAGTCCATACCAATATTAGTGGCACTACTCGGTACATCTTATTGTCCTGGGCATAATAAAGGCAGTCAATAGGACTGTGTTGGTGGTACTACATGGGCATATTAAGATTAAGCTGAGTCCATACGGTTGTTGGTAGTACTAGGTATTGGACACGGATGCAGAATTTAGTCAGCACAAAGATTCTCAAGCTAAGACAGTCAGACTATAGATTGAGAACGATTTATATCACTCTTGAGACTCACACAATAAGTATATAACATGACGTATGTTTATTCAACTCCTAATACCCGACATCATTCATTCATTCCTTAGGCCCGTAACACACTATCAGACAGACCTGACAGTAAGTGGCTGGCCTTATCAAACAAGACAGGGTTGTAATGCAACGCCAAAAACCAGCTGAAAATACAATAGAGATCAATCCAAGCATTAGTGTCAACAAGTAAATTATTTTGTCAACAGAATGATCATAGAGGATAAACATTTTGTAGCCAAAACCAAACTTCTGCCAGCCGAGTTAGCTTGGTTGGTAGCGCGTCTGCCATGTAAGCGCTAGGCCGCGGATTCCAGCCCGGGGCGGATTTTATCCTGAATGGATTAGGTTCGTTCTCGGAACGGAACTTTCTCCTATCCTCTCTTCCTTCTCTCTTAGATTTCGGGAAGATAAGACCTTGGCAGTGACAGTTCTCTCTGTCAAAGGCCAGCCAAAAGCAGTCACCCTAGGGCTGATTGAGAGGCTGACGAAAAACGCCGACCTCGCCTGTCCAGCCTTTACGCTACGCCATCCATCAACTGGGCGGGGGGATACCTATGTCGCTCCCACACTTAGCCTCGGTACATCTTATTGTCTTGGGCATAATAAAAGCAGTCAATAGGACTGTGTTGGTGGTACTACATGGGCATATTAAGCTGAGTCCATACGGTTGTTGGTAGTACTAGGTATTGGACACGGCTTCCTTCTCTTTTTCCCCCTCGATCTTTTGTTCTTCCCTTTCTCTTAAAAAACTCTCTCTCTCTCCCTATACCTCCCTCCTCTTCTCCATCTTTTCTCTCTCGTACACTTACGCGTGCATCATTTAATTTTGAAATTCTCTCTCCCTCCACTCTCTCTCTTCTTTTCAATTCCCCACCCCCCCTCTCATTCGTGTTGGAGGAACGGAAAAGAGAAGGAAGGATTAGTTGGATTATTATTATTTTTATATTTATTTCTTCACTCCACCTGATTCTACCAACCTTCATTTTACGTTTAACCTGAACTCTCTCTCCCTCCCTCTCTCTCTTTCTCACACACACACTCTTCCTCTTTCTCTCTCACACACACACCCTCCCTCTCTCTCTCTCTCTTTCTCTTTTTCTTTCTCTTTCTCTCTCACACACACACCCTTCCTCTCTCTCTCACACACTCTCTCTTTCTCTCTCCCTCCTTCTTACCTCACTTTTACCGCTCTTGTGTGGGTATTATGAGCATTTTAAGTGTGGGTTAGAAAAAAAAGAGAATTAAGAGAGAAAGAAAGAGACGGAGAGACTATGTGTGAGAGAAAGAGAGGGAGGGAGAGAGAGAGAGAATGAGAGAGAGAGAGAATGAGAGAGAGTAAACGTGATGTAATGTGAGCCAGGTGAGCCTATTAGATATACGTACATACCATGATAGCGAGAACTATTTAACTCGGGAGTGTGAGAGAGAAAGAGAAGGGGGAGGCAGGGAGAGAGAAAATTATTCCCCCCTCCCTTTCTCTCTCTCTCCCCACCATATCTCTCTTTCTCTCTCTTTTTCTGTCGCTCGTTATTTTCTACTTTCTTCTTTTTTTTGTATTATCATTCTCTCACACTCTCTCTCTCTCTCCCTCTCCCTCTCCCTCTCTCACACATCTCTCTCTCTCCCTCTTCCTTTCTCTCTCCTCATCTATCTTTATTGTTTCTCAGTTGACGTTTTCCGTACACCGATATATCTTCCTCTTTCTCTTCCTCTCTCCCTCCCTTTCTCACACTCTGTCTCTGTCTACTCGTTCTTTAATATTTATTTTCACTTCAGACAATTTTTCAGCATTTTGTCATTTTTTTTTCTTGCTCTTTCTCTCTCTCTCCCTCTTTTTCTCTCCCCCCCTCTCTCTCTCTCTCTCTATTATCTCCCTCCCTCTTCGTTCTCCCTCGGGTTCAACGTGTCACTGGGTTGATTCCTTAGGGGAGAAGAAAGGAGAGAGAATTGATAAAAGGAGATAGATAGAGAAGGATGTTAAGAACGAAGAGAGAGAGAGGCGTCATCGGCGTCAATATTAATAAAAAGGCAGAGAACCTCTTCAAGTCTTCAGAGTTATCCCTGGTAGATAGTAGACATCATTGTGCAAACTGTAAACCTAGAAACACACTATCATCACGTCACGTGAACTTTGGGAAGTCCGAAAGATGTAGTTCAAAGTTTTCTCATAATATTTTGTAGGTAAGTTCGCTAAGGACACTACGAACATCACGTTACGTCACGTCACGTTACGTGACGTGATAAGAGTGTGGCTGTCCTGAACGAAATTACCTACAAAATACCATGGGAAAACTTTGAACTATCTTTCTAACTCCCCATGACTTCACGTGACGTGATGAAAGTGTGTTTCTACCTTTATCTTCTGTCCCCATTTCGTCGCCAAGGGACGGAACAGTCTATGCAAAACATGAGTCCCAGAAATGTCAGAAAAAAAAAAATCTTGAAGACTACAGTTTTCGATATTTTGACTTCCCCCCCCCCGCCCCAGCCAATCATCTTCTTCCCCTCCCATTCCAATTCTCTTCCAAAACCAGCTGAAAATACAATAGAGATCAATCCAAGCATTAGTGTCAACAAGTAAATTATTTTGTCAACAGAATGATCATAGAGGATAATGTTCGTTCTCGGATCGGCTGGCTTTCTCCTTTCCTGTCTTCTCTCTTCGCTTTCGGTTACAGTTACAGTTCCCCCTGTTACAGTTCCCTCTATCAAAGTTTTTCCTCCCCTTTGACATTCCTGTCACTCACAGGTAAAAGATATTTTTTAATCAGTGTCATATACATATCCTTCCTACATAGGTAGCCATCTCACCCCTTTTTATTTCTTCGCTAAACTGCACCACCGCTAAATACCCCTACACTATCGTAAGCAGGGCGGTATCCAGGATTTTGTCGAGGGGGCGCCCGAGAGTCGAAACAGTGATATGCGGGGGGGATGATTCAAATTTTCTGAGTGTCGAGAGAGGGGGGCGAGGGTCCCTAAATACGGCCCTGACCGTAAGCTGTAAGCTACCCCTCGAAGTTTTCATCAGTGCCCTGACCGTAAGCTGTAAGCTATCCCACCACCGTAAGCTACCCCTCGAAATTTTCATCAGTAAGCTCCTTTCGCTAGCGTATTGTATTGAATTTCTTCAATTCTCCATATATGAAATACACTGAACAATGTGTGTATCTGTTCTTCAACCCTTAACTAATAAGCAGGGCCGATATTTTGAGGAGTCGAGGGGCAAATGAGGACGAATTGAATGAAGTGAGTTCTGTGTTTTGAATCTTCTTCTCGGGGCCTATTTATGGCACTTCCCTCGAGGGCTGTTTTTTTTCCCCCACAGGGCTTATTTATGGCCCTTTTCTCCTGGGCCTGTTTTGTACACAATACAAGACTTACGATGCAAAACAATGTACAACACAGTGTAAAATTCAATGGCTTCTCTTTAACCCAACACTTTCCAATGTTTCTCAAAAAACGTTTAAATTTCAACCGATTCAAGGTATATTTTAAAGAACCTACTGAAAAACCCAGATGCGCGGCGTCTGAGTCAAATGAAATTCCTAATAGGTAGATCCCAGATAAGCTCTCAAAAAACGTCTACATAAATTTCAACCCATTCATGGTATTTCAGAGTTTAGACTTATCGGAATGTTTTCCCGTATTGGAACCTAATGAAAAACCCAGATATGTCTGAGTCAAATAAAACACCTTGTGGATCCCCAGATTAGCATTATTCGCTCTGGTGAGTCATTCTAATGCACTTACCTGTTGCTACTTGTGTTATCTGTAACCAACTTGCATTCGTACAGTCACTAGGCAGTTGATCACGAGTAGTAAATTGCCAAGTTGAAATTGAGAGAAGGTTGAAGGAATTGAGATCCAGCATTTTCAGCAGACACGAAAAATTGGGAATGCAGACTTGGCCTTAATTTTCTGATCTCACCACTTATAAGGGCCGACATTTTTTGATAGGAACTTGGCCTTTTTTTCACATTTGTGTTTTTGTGGGGGTATTCTATTCCATTTTCTACAAAACAATTAAACAAGGTCTTGTCTATATCTTACTAAATTTGAGTCTACCTATATCCTACGAAACAATATTGCGACCCGTGTTCCATCTGCCTTGGACTTATTGAAATCACATATCACACTCTGATGCTAGCCCGAATGATATGACGTCACACATCGCTGAATTCCATCGAGATTTTGCTTCCGAGTAATTTGAGTGATAATTATTTTATTTTTATATTTTCGTGTGTGTTCGCAATGTGTGTTATCAGAAGAATCAGTCTGATATGATACAGTTTTCCCAAGATGTTTGTATGCTAAAAACACGTTTTACTTGGAAAGATAACGAGAAAAAGAAGAGAGAGAGAGAGAGAGAGAGAGAGAGAGAGAGAGAGAGAGAGAGAGAGAGAGAGAGAGAGAGAGAGAATAAACATTAATATTATGTACATGATTACGTCCATACATAAGTATATGATTACGTATGTAATATATATGTATGTTCTGTTATATAGTATTAATTGATTAATTCATGTACCTACCTATGTATGTTTTCTTATTTTGAGAGTTTTATCGCGAGTAAAAAATTGATAATTATTAATTAATGGCCAATGAGAAATGATTTATTATTGAATTATTGATAACACCGACACTTTTGCCAAGAACAGTGTAATTTGCGCCAGCCTAGTTAGCTTGGTTCGATTGCCACCCGGAACTTTATGCGTTAAGGTTCATTTTCGGAACGGCTGGCTTTCTCCTATCTTGTCCTACCGATTTCGGGACGATAAGATCTCAAGAAACACAGGTCCGTCTATCAATATTCTTTTTTCTTTCTTCTTTTTTTTTCTAAGAAAATCCGTTTACTAACTTTTCAATATTTTTCTTTTGACTTCAGAGTTTGCAAGAGTCATGTGATCGCGTGTGGCGAGACTTCATCACCGTGCTACCAATAGAGGAAGCAATTCAGCAATGTATTTCAAAATGAATCGGAGAAAACCGCGCCGCCTGTGCTTGTGTTGCACACTACATTCTCGATTCTAGGTAAGTTACTGGTGTAAGAATTTTTAAAGGGATTTAAGGTCACTCTATAAGGCATAACTGGTAAAGGTCTGAGTGGGGCTGGGAACCCCCAGATTTTTCAGTTTGTAGAAGGAACAAAGGGTCCTTAAAGAACTCCATACCTAGCGTTTCTTACACCTCCCACAGAAAAAAAATCTCAGTCTCCTCATGAAAATAAAATCATGATTACTTTCTTCTGGCTTTCTTTGTGGTAGAATTCTCGTGAAAATTTTCCACTGATTGGGGTCCTTAAAGAACTCCATACCTAGCGTTTCTTACACCTCCCACAGAAAAAGATCTCAGTCTCCTCATGAAAATAAAATCATGATTACTTTCTTCTGGCTTTCTTTGTGGTAGAATTCTCGTGAAAATTTTCCACTGATTCTTTTTTTCCACTGTGACCCTTTAAGATATTTCATCAGGGAGGTCTTGAATGTTCTTAGACTTTGTGAATACCTTATTTCCCAATGAAGGGAGACATTTCTTCTAGATTTCTTTCTTCTACTGCTACTACATCTAAATTTCTACTTCTTCATTTCTTTCTTCTACTTTCTACCGTCCACTTCTGCTGCATCTAACTTTCCACTTCTTCATTTGCAGCCATGAATGTCGTGACAACTACTGACACTCTCAGTACATCATCAACGTCATTGGGAGCACATCACTAGAAGCACAAAGCTCGGTTTCTGCTCTGTAAATCACTCTTCAGCTGCCAAATACCACCACCTGGGTCGTATAACGGAGCAGTTCATTGAGTAATCGTGCCGCCAACGAGTAAACACGATTATCAACGAGTAATCACGATTGTCAAAGAGTAAACGTTGGGTTTCGCCAACGAGTAACAACCTGGGTCGTATAACGGAGCAGTTCATTGAATAATCGTGCTGCCAACGAGTAAACACGATTATCAACGAGTAATCACGATTTTCAAAAAGTAAACGTTGGTTTCGCCAACGAGTAACAGTATTTATCAAGTAACATAGACATACAGCAACGAAAATTAGAATTTCACAGATCAAAGCAACGAAAAAGTGCCACTTTTAGAAGACATAGCAACAAATCAAGTGACATAGACATACAGCAACGAAAATTAGAATTTCACAGATCAAAGCAACGAAAAAGTGCCACTTTTAGAAAACATAGCAACAAAAAAGTGAAATTCTCCAGATACCAACAGCGAAATCTAGCCTCAAATCAAAGAAAAAGAGTCCGAAAACCGGCATTATACAGAAACATTTTACATAGGCAAAGGACTCAAATCAAAGAAAAAGAGTCCGAAAACCGGCATTATACAGAAACATTTTACATAGGCAAAGGAACAGTATTAAATTAGAAAGTCTAGCAACGAAAATCAGCGGACAGAACACAGCAACGACAGCACTTTCTCTCAGTCTCCTCAGGAAAATAAAATCATGATTACTTTCTTCTGGCTTTATTTGTGGTAGAATTCTCGTGAAAATTTTCCACTGATTCTTTTTTCCACGGTGACCCTTTAAGATATTTCATCAGGGAGGTCTTGAATGTTCCTAGACTTTGTGAATCCCTTATTTCCCAATGAAGGGAGACATTTCTTCTAGATTTCTTTCTTCTACTGCTACTACATCTAAATTTCTACTTCTTCATTTCTTTCGCAGTTTTACACCAGACAAATTTCTCTTTCATTGAGGGTCTTAAATTAAACCAGAAGGGTTAACTGGAACTTTGTCTATAGTGAATGGTTTAAACAGAGGGGTTAACACGAACTTTCTTCCTCTATAGTGAGTGGTTTAGGGTTCCAAGTTTGAAGGTTCTGTGTTTTAGGACCTCCCAGAAAGGGGTTAACACGAACTTTTGTAGTGGATGAATGGTTTAGGGTTCCAAGTTCTAAGGTTCTGTGTTTTAGGACCTCCCAGAAAGGGGTTAACACTGAACTTTTGTAGTGGATGAATAGTTTAGGGTTCCAAGTTTGAAGGTTCTGTGTTTTGGGACCTCCCAGGGACCAGTAGTTCAGTGAACTGTAGAGCTTGATGTGATATATGGCCCACCTAGGTACTCGGATATTAAGCTGAGTGAAAACAACCTCCGCGGCCGAGTGGGTATCACGCCTGGCTAAAAGTTTGGAGAAAATAAAAGTGTTGAAAACTTGAATAGCCCCTTGTTCATGAAGAAAGGTATGACTGAATATATAAAAATTGATGTAGGTACCTATTGACTGTACTGAAACTTTGGATTTAGGCTCTAGGGACCTCAAAACGCGTTTTGGCACTAAAACCTGACCATCGAAAATTTGACCCGATTACAATACTTTCCTTCCTATAGGATAAGGAAAGTAAAAATTGATGTACCTGTGAATGAATTTATAAACATCAATTTATAAAAATTCGTAAAACACTGACAAATCTACCGACTTACCCTCTAAATCTGTCATGCTACCTTTCACACCCCCAAAATTCATACCAAAGTCTCATACCTCATACCATTCAGTCACTGATAAACTTACCGACTTACCCTCCAAATCTGTGATGCTACCTTTCACACCCCCAAAATAAGTCTCATAGCTTCCATTCAGTCACTGACAAACCTACCGACTTACCCTCTAAATCTGTCATGCTACCTTTCACAACCCCAAAATTCATACCAAAGTCTCATACCTCATACCATTCAGAAAAAATCATAAATATAGGTACATGTTGGGCAATCTAGTAGTAATGTAGTGATACCCACGAAAATTGAGGAAAGGCTCAACCACAAATATTTATTTCATGATTCAGATTTTACACATGTAGAATGAATTTACATAAAAATAAATGCATATGTATATTCAATTAGTTAATACATTATTTATGTAATTAAGTATGTACATAGTAAATTATTATGTGTATTTTTTCTACCCCCAAGTCCCTGGGAATTGATTTTTGTTTGTTCGATTTTTTTTATATTTATTTTTGTGCAATATTGAAACTTTTTCTCTAATTCCCTAGTTATCCCCCTCCCCCCTCTCCTCTCCCCATCCCTCTCTTCCCTCTCTCTCTCTCACCCACATTTGTCGTCCTAAAATTCATACCAAAGTCTCATACCTCATACTATTCAGTCACTGATAAACTTACCGCCTTACCGTCCAAATCTGTCATGCTAACTTTCACACCCCCAAAATTCATACCAAAGTCTCATACCTCATACCATTCAGTCACTGATAAACTTACCGACTTACCCTCCAAATCTGTTCCTGGGTCGTATAACGGAGCAGTTCATTGAATAATCGTGCCGCCAACGAGTAAACACGATTATCAACGAGTAATCACGATTGTCAAAGAGTAAACGTTGGGTTTCGCCAACGAGTAACAGTATTTTCCAAGTAACATAGACATACAGCAACGAAAATTAGAATTTCACAGATCAAAGCAACGAAAAAGTGCCACTTTTAGAAGACATAGCAACAAGTCTTACTCTCCAAATCTGTCAATCCATTCAACATATTCACACACCCCAAAATACTCTCATACCAATGTCATTTCTCAATTTATTTAGCCTTAAGATACCATTAGATAAAGAAATTAAGCAATCACATTGATCTCGGTGCCATAAGTTTTGTACAAAACAATAAAGTCTCATACCAGTCAGTCACTGATGAACCGTCTGACTTACCCTCCAAAACAAACAAGGCTCTGATAGTCCGTTCACACCACTAGTTGGGGTGTGATGATTTGTTCATGAAATGTGGTAATTTCGACCAGGCAGCGAGAGTGAGAGGGGGGGGGAGAAAGAGAGTGGGAGAGAGGGGGACTAAAAGGTGGGGAAGTGTTGAGAGGGAAGGCGGGGGGGGGAGAAATAATTCAGTTTTGCACCCTCAAACTCTGATTTTTACCCCCCGGAGTGCGGGACTTTTCGTCGCGCCAGAGGGAAGTTTTCGAAAAATAATTATAATGTTTTTGAATATTATTATTTTATTTCTCTCTTGAGAGGAGGTGGGAGGGGGAGGAGGAGAAAGCGGAGAAGGAGGAGGGTTGTCCCCTCTAAAACGATGTCCTCTTTTCCCTATATGTGTAATCTGTGTGTGTTCTGTGCACTAAATCCGTGATTCCATGTATGTGGTGGGAAATGGTGAGATCCGGGAAGGATAGGCTAAAAGTTGACGAAATAAAAATATGCCATGTCGTTTTCTTATCTCCTTGACCCTTCGTCTCCCCGAACTTAGATAATGTGGATTGTCCAAATTGGATGAAGCTTCATACATAGATAAAGTTTTTGTCCAGACTGTAAAATATATCATCTTAATCTGAAACCTCTTTGATAAAAGATTTCTTTTCACCTGAGATCTTGTGTTTTTTGTCCTTAACAAGAAGTCCATTTTTTGTCACTCCATTTATCGAAGAGTCTAGGTTTTCCTTGCCCTTGGGAATAATTTTTGTGGACTCTGGTCAGATAAAAGAAACTCTATTACCACAATCTCATACTAATCCACTCCTCGTTCTCTATGTCTCAGGTACATGTACCATAGTATCATACTAATCCAATCCTAATTCTGTGTGTCTCAGGTACATGCACGGTGCGCAGTCTGCAGAACATCTCCGACATTGTGCAGAACGTACGTGAGGTCAGCGTAACAGACAGAGAGACGGAAATTTTTCTAATGTGATTTTTTGAATCGTGGATCCATAAGGAGTAAGAATAACTAAAAAAAAATTACGATTCTAAGCAATGTACAGACAAATCTACAGTTTTATTTATATAGATAGATATCAATTAGATATCAGTTTTATATAAATTAGGGCATTAATTATAAAGTGTTTGGTGAATGAGGAAAAGAGTAATTAACAAGATAATCATAAAAAAAAAGAACAACAAAAAGTAAATCTTGTTTGAAACAAACGTGTTAAAGCAACATATGGTTACATGTGTATGTAAAGTACAGTTGTAAATTTTTCTAATGTGATTTTTGGAATCGTGGATGCATAAGGAGTAAAAATAACTAAAAAATTTACGATTCTAAGCAATGTACAGACAAATCTACAATTTTATTTATATAGATAGATGTCAATTAGATATCAGTTTTATAAAATCAGGCCATTAATTATAAAGTGTTTGGTGAATGAGGAAAAGAGTAATTAACAAGATAATCATAAAAAAAGAACAACAAAAAGTAAATCTTGTTTGAAACAAACGTGTTAAAGCAACATATGGTTACATGTGTATGTAAAGTACAGTTGTAACACTTGTTTGTATTAATCACTTTCCTGATTTGTGTCAACACTCGTAAAATTAAGTGTTGAGTAAATACTTGGATATTCCGTTATTCCGTAATAATGTACGTTTTCACCACCAACCGTCACCAAGCAGTTGAGTGGGTACCCCGCTGGGATTGTACTCTGGAGGCTGCTTGTCCCGTATTTTCATCCAATATCCCGTTTTTTTTTGACGTTTTAGGTCGCTTGTCCCGTTTTGGGCTGAAAATGATCTGGCAACCCTAGCCCGTGTTGTGATGATGGAATACGTAGAATAAAGAATATCTTGTTTATACTGCCAGCATAGGACTAAAGAGTCCCTTTACTCTCGCAGTTTAACCAATACCAAGGCAAATCCGTCAATCCATCTGTCAACATATTCACACCCCCAAAATAAGTCTCACACCTTATCTGTCATGCTACCTTTCACACCCCCAAAATTCATACCAAAGTCTCATATCTCATACCATTCAGTCACTGATAAACTTACCACCTTACCCTCCAAATCTGTCATGCTACCTTTCACACCCCCAAAATTCATACCAAAGTCTCATATCTCATACCATTCAGTCACTGATAAACTTACCACCTTACATTATTTCGGTGTACTCTCAGTCTGAGTAGTTCCTTGTAAGTTACTAGAGATCACCTGTGGCATAAGCGAAAATTTACTTTGATTCAGTGGATGAAAGGCTTGTAAATCTTGTAATGCTGTGATACCCACAAAAAGTGTGAACAGATTTTTGCTTCACCAAAAGACGAAGAAGACGAAAAAAAACATATAAATGAAAATAAATTGCTTTTCTTGTGTAAAGTGGATTTTTTGTATAATTTTACTGTACTAATGTTTATATATGAAAAGTGAGAATATTAGATATTGTTACTAGACTATTGTTTACACAATGTCGCCAATGATTGGAAAAAATCACACAGACACAAACCGTTTTGCAACCACTTTAGTTTCTCTCCCTCCCCCCTCTCTCTCTCTCCCTCTCCTCCCCTCCCCTCTCCCTCTCTTTTCTTCTCTTATCTCCCCGCCCTCCTAACAGTGTAAATGAGAGAGACAGGAAAGGAACCTCTTTTGTCTCTCTCCCTCCCTTTAATTCTCCCCTTCTTCTTTCCTTCTCCTATAAGTTTATAAATAGAAGAGAGAGAGAGAGAGAGAGACAGAGAGAGAGAGAGAGAGAGAGAGAGAGAGAGAGAGAGAGAGAGAGAGAGAGAGA
>NW_007377493.1:155686-179923 GCF_000475195.1 Diaphorina citri
CATAACAGTTTAAGTTCCCCCTGTCAAACCTCTTTTTTTAAAAAAAAAAAAAAAAAAGAGTACTTATTATTTATTTTAGTAATGAAGATGCCAGTACACTGTAGAGATACCGTCTCGCATGACCAAGACTACAGTGTAATGGCAAATTTATTTCACAAAGTACTCACAATGTAGATGTTTATTATACACAGGCACCACAGCCCACAGATCTCGTGTCACTTGCAGTACTGTCCTCAGTGTTCCATATACTTCCTTACTGATCACATGATAATATGCATTGTTACCTAGGACTAGTCTATCGTTGAAGTTAACCTGGGAAATACAAATTATGCATTAACAGTGGTTAGATAATGGGGCTCAACCAAATGACAATTTTTTTCGAGGTAGAGTCCTATTCCGATGTAAAAGTACCCAAAAAGTGCATTGGCGCACCCAAAACATCCAAAACGGTCCCTAAATCCCCTAAAATGTCGCTGAAAGGTCGCAAAAAAATAACGTTGAAGCAGCCATGGTTTACGTCAGTTCATGCGAGGTCGCATGAACTGACGTCATCACGAAAAAATGGCTGCCCGCGAAAATTATAGGGGCTCAACCAAATAGCAATTTTTTTCGAGATATAGTCCTATTCCGATGTAAAAGTACCCAAAAAGTGCATTGGCGCACCCAAAACATCCAAAACGGTCCCTAAATCCCCTAAAATGTCGCTGAAAGGTCGCAAAAAAATAACGTTGAAGCAGCCATGGTTTACGTCAGTTCATGCGAGGTCGCATGAACTGACGTCATCACGAAAAAATGGCTGCCCGCGAAAATTATAGGGGCTCAACCAAATAGCAATTTTTTTCGAGATATAGTCCTATTCCGATGTAAAAGTACCCAAAAAGTGCATTGGCGCACTCAAAAACATCCAAAACGGTCCCTAAATCGCCTTAAATGTCGCTCAAAGGTCGCAAAAAAAATAACGTTGAAGCAGCCATGGTTTACGACCTGGCATGAACTGACGTCATCACGAAAAAATGGCTGCCCGCGAAAATTAATGGGGCTCAACCAAATGACAATTTTTTTCGAGATAGAGTCCTATTCCGATGTAAAAGTACCCAAAAAGTGCATTGGCGCACTCAAAAACGTCCAAAACGGTCCCTAAATCTCCTAAAATGTCGCTCAAAGGTCGCAAAAAAATAACGTTGAAGCAGCCATGGTTTACGACCTCGCATGAACTGACGTCATCACGAAAAAATGGCTGCCCGCGAAAATTTTGTGCGTTTCAAAATTCGAAAATTTCAAACGAAGATTTCTCCTCTTAGGAAGCCTCGAATGAAATTTTAAGCATTTCTATTGAAATCAGCGTGTTTCGAACTTCCTTTATCAGCGAAGAAAAAAAAAAGTGGTTGAGCCCCATTATGTAGTTGGCAAACTATAGATCACACTCAGAAAAAGATGAGGTCCCAAAAATTGAAGTTTGAAATTTCCTCTATTTTACTTTCGATCCGATGAGAGTACTACAGGATGGGCATGTTGCGACGCAGACCACATGAGTCTAATGTAGCAGTTGTCTCATTGCTACGAAATACAAACAGTGAAACATGTAAAATCATCCTTAAACTTAAAGGGAATTGAGCTAAAAACTTTCAACTGTTCGTTCAAATATTGAATCAAACCATGTAAAATTTAGGGTGTACATTCGGTTGACTGGATCACCCTGTACATATCGTGATCCCTATTCAGATGAGAGCGGAGGTATCAGGTTCCCTGTACATTTTTTTTTCTAGTTAAGCAAGGTCTTTTTACTAAACTGTTACTTGTATGTATTCTTTAACCCATCAAATATACGAGACCTTGTTTAGATCAAATCAAAGAAAAAGAGTCCGAAAACCGGCATTATACAGATACATTTTACATAGGCAAAGGAACAGTATTATATTAGAAAGTCTAGCAACGAAAATCAGCGGACAGAACACAGCAACGACAGCACTTTCAACGAAATTTCCCCTGCGGCGCTGGCGTGCGTCATGTGGGCCCCACTGCTGATCGTTCTGGGAACTCTGTCGGCGTGTTTCGGGAACGGCTCGAGTAACGATGTGGTGCGGACGTTCAGTTCCGAGAACGGGGCTGGGCCGGGCCGATTCAATCATTTGGTGGTGGATAAAAACACGGGCCGGGTGTTCGTGGGCGCGGTGAATCAGCTGTACCAACTGTCCCAGGTAAGTCGGATGAGGTTGTTCAGGGAAGCCATTCCGCACAGTAATTTTTTTATTTACTCATCATCAAATCTTAGTCGGTCCAGAAATGGGTCGACTGCCATTAAAAGCGAAATCCGTTCACACACTAATTGCTCAGAACCCCACCATCTAGAAACCTGAAATTTAGTAGTAACATTCCCAATGTGTTATTTGTAGCCTTATTTTTCTTCTTACATTCTAAGTACGTACATTCAGGGCCGTATTTAGGGAAGACCATTTTTAGACATTTTTAACACTTTCCATACATTTTAAACACTTTTCATACATTTTCAACACTTCTCATTACAATTTTGTTTAGTTTGAGATAATGGTCAAGTACAATATCATACATATTTCTGGACATGGTCTTCACTTGGCTGGAGTGGATTACGGACTGTCCCCTATCTATTAGACGTTAAAAAACAAGACTATAGATAAAAGGACAGACGAGTTGATATATGTATTTCGACCACTACTATGGCCATCATCAGAACAACTCGTCTGTCCTTTTATCTATAGTCTTGTTTTTTAACGTCTAATAGATAGGGGACAGTCCGTAATCCACTCCAGTCAAGTGAAGACCTTACCCTCCAAATCTGTGATGCTATCTTTCACACCCCCAAAATTCATACCAAAGTCTCATACCTCATACCATTCAGTCACTGATGAACTTACCGACTTACTCTCCAAATCTGTCATGCTACCTTTCACACCCCCAAAATTCATACCAAAGTCTCATACCTCATACCATTCAGTCACTGACAAACTTACCGACTTACCCTCCAAATCTGTCAATCCATACAACATATTCACACACCCCAAAATACTCTCATACCAATGTCATTTCTCAATTTATTTAGGCTTAAGATACCATTAGATAAAGAAATTAAGCCATCACATTGATCTCGGTACCATAAGTTTTGTACAAAACAATAAAGTCTCATACCAGTCAGTCACTGATGAACCGTCTGACTTACCCTCCAAATCTGTCATGCAAGCCATTTACACCCCAATTGTACAGGAGCTAGGTGATTTAGAGTATAAAGTTCACCTATATCTTACATGTGGAACACTTGGACAGATATGCTCATGGGATGCGAATTTTTGATTGTGAGTTAAGAACAGTATTTTTTTCTGACTGCAACGAGTTGCGTAAAGTATTCAGCATGAACTTTTCCAAGTCAACTTTAAATATTAACCCCTGGAAGAGAATCGCAGGTGTGTTGTATGACAAGAAAATAAGTACAAAGACAAAAGAATATATGTACAAAATACAAAAATTTTGATAGAGCTTTCGAGGACTTCAAAGAGACCTTTTTTCTGAGTCAGTTTTACAGATCACTCAACAACTAATTTTTATATTTTTTCCCCCCAAGGAACATTATTTCAAAAAATTATTGGAAATCACAATACTAGTGTACTCTAAGAGTCTAGTGGAAGTCTACGAGTGTGATTGTGGTTCCATACGCCACATAATGTCGATTTTTTTTTTTTTTTTTACAAAATCATTGAAATTTGATGACAAAATGGGACTTTTAATTCTTAGCCAACAGTATAAATAAGGTGTATTAAATATAATACATAATATTGATGGAGGACTCAATCTTACCATCATCGTCATCGTCGTCATCATCATCAGGATCATCTTCAGGCTGGTCATCAGTTTTATTGCTATCCTTGGCGATGGGTTTCTTGGGTTCCGGTTCATCATCATCGTCATCAATACTGGCATCATCTTCATCATCTATGTCTTCCACGTCTTCGTTAAATGTACCGAACTTGTTCAAAGCGATCGGGATAGCCTGTTTGGGTTGTACTTTGTCTGGAAAAACAAGGTTTAATTTATTTTAATTCGCTATTAGTGAATTTATTTAATTTAGACATCCTTTGAAAATACGATTTTACTCAAGTTATGTTTAACAATGGATACTTAAAACTATCCTTTGTTGTATCCAAGCTTGTAAGTATCCATTGTTAAACATAACTTTTTATTATTATCATTATTTACTCTTTATTGTTTATAATTACATGTACACAAAATACACAGAAATTACAAGCAAGGGGCGAAATTATTGCCTAAGGCCTAAGGCAATCTCTACCATTCAACCCTAAACTTAAGTAAGATCGAATTTTAATTCGGTTAAAACAGATACCTTAAAACCAAAAAACTTTGAGCTAGAAATAAGTAATAGTAGGGTCAAAGGGTGCATAATATGGTAGCTGCTACTGGACTTCACTACTGGATGTTAATTGCTTCCTGGTCTTTGAAGACCGTAGATGTTGACATATTTATGTACATGAAAAAAAATTATCAGTCCTTGCTATCAAATCAACATAAATTTCGCAAAGGCTCAGTCAGGTTAAACCAAACAATCGCAAACCCTCATTTATCATTGGATAACAAAAAATTCAACTGTTAGTGAATTTAACTTTCTTGGCAGCAAACAAAGTCAACTGTAACAAAAGTATCCACTGGGGAACAGCCGAGAACATGAAGTGAAAATGAAGGGACATGAAGTGAAAATGAAGAAACATGAAGTGAAAATGAAGGGACATGAAGTGAAAATGAAGAAACATGAAGTGAAAATGAAGGGACATGAAGTGAAAATGAAGAAACATGAAGTGAAAATGAAGGGACATGAAGTGAAAATGAAGAAACATGAAGTGAAAATGAAGGGACATGAAGTGAAAATGAAGAAACATGAAGTGAAAATGAAGGGACATGAAGTGAAAATGAAGTTGACAAGAAGTTAGGGGGGAAGAGGGAAAGCTGACACAGTATTCAACAGACAAACTCGTTTCGTTTCAAATGACAGCTGTCAAAAAATGTATAGTATAGTAAAGTACACACAGTGAATTTTTTAAAAGCTGTGCCACGCGTACCGACGGAAAATTTCTCGTCTACCTAGAAGGTACATACAAAAAATGTATGAACCTTCATACAATAGATTTAAACAAATAAACCTACTTCTCTCTCAACCTACACCTACTACAAGTAGGTGTAGGTTGAGAGAGAAGTAGGTTGTACACAATAGAACTTTCGGGCAAATGAATGTTTTTAAATCGATAGCATTAAAGGGGGGGGCGGGAGAGGATTTTCTTTTTTCCTCTATTTTATGATGATTTAATATCTCAACTCATTTAACCCCCTACTCCGCTCCTCTATGGTAAATTGTTCACATTTCATTGCATCGTGCTCTGGTTTACTTCCAAACTGGAAAATGTAGAACAAAGTACAAAAACCCGATGGGATAATAAACTGTTTCGTTCCAAGACTTATAACTCGCTCGTAGACAAACAAATTGCACAAAACTTGTGAATACGAGCAAACATTATTACCAAACATAAATTTCAATTACACACAGTGCTCTCAGAGAGTTCGTAATAAAATGTCTTTTAGAAGCGAAATAATGCTCAGAAAATAGATACAATTCATTTAAGGAACGAAAAACAGACAGAAAGAAGAAAAGTGGCAGTAAAAAGAGCTTTGTACCTAGTAAAGATGTTGCAAATGATGTTACCAATTACGTGACGTTACCAATTTGTGACTGAACTGGGACTCGAACCGAGAATATTTGTCGAGACATCGCTGATTAAAGCGACCGTTTCTCGCGATCATCCGAACATGAGTTTTTGTAAATTTGTTAAGTCGTTTTAAACAGCAAACATTCACGACTCTGTTTCTGTAAATACCTACATAACATTTTCTGATGTTGATTCGTAGAAGTTTAACCCTTCCTTTAGGGCTGTTCGCCCTAACACTTAAGCCTTTCTTAGCTTTTTCTTATGTAAATAATAAAGATTCAAAATGTTTGACCAAGGCAGGACTCGAATTCGAACCTCACACGTGCCAAACCAGAGTGATATAGTTATCATTGAACACTTGTGTGCTTAATATCAGAACACTTGTGAGCTTAATATTAAACAGAATTCGTACAGGCACCTACAATCACCAATAAGTTTCCAGTATCTACTTACAGCTTGCATTTTTTCCCGCACCAACTGCACTTGTTTTTATTTTTCTCTTCTTCTTGAACACAACAGAATTAAAGCACAGTTGTTTGCTATTGATTAAATTAAATTAACCCCTTTCCTGCTATGAATCATAGCATCAAGACATCACGGAAATGGCGGTATTCAAATTGCGCCGGTCACTAGTTGAACCCTAAAAATGGAAGGTGGTCGAATTTGGACTTAACAAAGTACAAAGTGTGTGCGAATTTGGACTGCGAGAATAAAGGGACTTTTCAGTCCTATGCTAGCAGTATGAACAAGGTCTATTCTTTTTTATTCTCAAATTGTGCCATTTGCAGTTGTAAAAATCTGGTACGGTTAATTTGAGAGAAAGAACATTCGAGCAACTTTTGGTATTCCCAGAAGCGTTAGGTAACATCAAATTCCTAGGATTCTGGGAGTTGTAGGGTTAGAAAACGCGAGAAAAGGACTTTCGGGGGAAATTTGTTCATCTAATATTTATTGCCATTTTCTTCTTCTTCTTCTTCTTCTTCTTCTTCTTCTTCTTCTTCTTCTTCTTCTTCTTCTTCTTCTTCTTCTTTTCAGCGCAATTTGATACTCCCAGAGGGCTAATCGTTGCATCTCGGTATTGAAATGCAATCCTCGTAACCGAGAGTCGAGACTTATCCCGTAAGGTGACTAAATATGGTGCATTCAAATTATCGCGTTTATCGGGTAAGGTAACCAAATATGGTGTATTTGAATTATCGCATTTATCGCCTAAGGAAACCATGGTGCATTCAAATTATCGTCGCGTCGCCTTATCGCACAGGTGTAAGGACCAAATTCCAGACGTCTGCGAAACTGGAGACTAAAACACTTGCTACCACACCTGATAAGAGAAAACTGTTCCGGGGTTCGAGTCCCAGAACTGACATAAGAAAGTTAAAATATGTCTGGTTGGTCCCTTTCTTAAGAAAGTTATATGTCTGGTTGCGCCCTATCTTGTAAGAAGTGTGCGATCACTGCGATCTTTATACATAAATCGATTGTGACGAAGTTGGACGCTAGAAATCCTGTCCAAATTAGCCTAATAAGAACAACCTGCCTCGGTGGTGAAGTGGTCAAGACAGGAGGGCGTGGGTTCAATCCCAGCCACGGTGCGAAATTTTAGTCTTCATATAATTTGAGAATTTGATCCCAATAGGTAGTAGTAGCAGCCGATTCTAACAATAAGGCCAATAAGCTAACAATAAGCTGTCCCCTAAGTATTGTTACATTAGGTAATGTTCCTTCTGATAATAACAAAACAAGAAGAGAATCCGAAATACCTTAAATATGAGAAAAGTGACGCCCACAGAGTAAGAAAGTGAATGATGTAGTTATTGTAAGCAGTTGGATTCGTGGAACACCTACAAAACAGCTGAAAGAGAAGACTGCCAATTTCTTCTTTCTTAAAAAAGAAAAGAAAATGCTAACAATGGAAAAAATGTTAACAATTTCTATTCAAAATTTTCAAAATAGAAAGTAAATAATTCATTTTCTTATTAAATCAGCTAAAATGTTTTTTTACTTTCTATTACTACAGTATAGCGAGCTATACTAGAACAGATTTTTTTTTTAGAACAGTGTTTCTACCTTTTTACAGTATTTCAGAACAATTTGAAGTAACAGTTTCTAACTTTTTGCAGTATGTAATTTAGAACATTCTCCATCTTTTTCTGTAAATTAGAACAGTTTCTAGGTCTCTACCTTTTTGCAGAACTTCAGAACATTGAGAACAATTTATTTGCAGTACGTTCGGAACATTGGGTTTATTCGTATGAATAGGACCATCGGCTTTAATAAACGCCCTTTGTCACTGCAACCTGGTTACATCTTTTGTAACCAGGATGAAAATTGGGTTTAGAACAGCTTCCACCTTTTAGGAGAAGTTTAGAACTGTTTCCACCTTCTTTCAGAAGTTTAGAACAGTTTCTAGGTCTCTACCTTTTTTGCAGAAGTTCAGAACATTGGGTAAAGAACAGTTTTCACCTTATTGCAGCAAGTTCAGAACATTGGGTTTACAACAGTTCCTACCTTTTTGCAGTAGTCCAGAATATCGAGCTTGTCCCGGTAGCAGGAGACCTTGTGGGTGAGATCCGTGGTCCAATGTCCAGACTCCAGCATGTACTGACTATGGTAGGACTGCTCGCCTTTGGAAGAACATAGCATGGCTACCTGAGGCTCGAAATGCGACGCAGGGACATCAGCCTGAAACAAAGAACGAAACGTCAAAAGTTAAATATTTTCCCCCAAAACAATGC
Source organism: Diaphorina citri (assembly GCF_000475195.1). NCBI lineage: Eukaryota > Metazoa > Arthropoda > Insecta > Hemiptera > Psyllidae > Diaphorina > Diaphorina citri. The sequence goes on from NW_007377493.1 coordinate 164,163, forward strand.
CCAAAATGGAAATAAAAAATCCGAAAATATACAGGAAAATGCAAGCGTTATTGTACTTAAGTACATATTAGTTCAAAATGAGTCCTGAGAAACAAAACGAAACGTCAAAAGTTATATGTACTGTATTTCAGCTTAAAACAATATCCCAGGCCGAAAATCCCTAAATTATAGAGGGGAGGGGAAAATGATACCTACTAACCATATGAGTTCTCAGGACCAGAAGGATACATCAAAAGCTATGTAGATATTGTAGATACCTAACTATTATTTTATTTCTAAAATAATAGCAAATTTAAATAAATAAATGAATGAATGAAAAATATAATAGAAAAAAAAAAGAAAGAAACAAATGCAATACAATATCTCCTAATGACGACTCTGATTACTCATACAAAGGATTCAGATACATAAATGAGAACCAATACAGGCAAATTAATACATATGCAAATGGAAAAGTGGACAATGTATAGAAAAACCCCATGACAAATCCCCACAGACTCTCCGCTCAGTCTAAATTTTCCCCTCATCCCTCTCAGGGACAACTCCCATCCCCCCCTCACTGTCCTCATCATTCCACTATTCTTCCATATTTCCTCTAATGGAACGAAGGGATCGAGTTTTAAATTTTAACGCGACGCGTCGATTTTATTGAACAAACAAAAGTTTTATTAACAAGACGAATTTCCTCTTAACTTTATATTTGTTTCGCCTTTCGAATGGTTGGTCCTTTAAAATTTGACAGATATATATATATTTTTTTAATTCTACCTATTAAGAACTGTACCTACCTATGTATCTGGGGAAGGCATGGCTGAATGAAATTGGAAGATGATAGAAAAACCAGGAGATGGAATAGCCAGAACATATAATATTACCTAATTTGAAAGCAAAAAATCATCTTGGCTATACAGCAGGGGAAATGCTGCCAGTATATTTGGAGCTCTGCCCTCCAAGGGAAACCAAGAATCGATTTTTTATCTATAACTAGCTGAATTCCGCTAGTGCTGAATTCCGCTAGTTCATCCCGAGGCATGGCCGAACTTGTCGAAAATAATAAAAAATACGGTCGCGCTGCGCGCTCCCTATTAGCTCGTAGATTCGTAGAAGCTCAACCCGTCCTTTGGGGCTGACCAGCCCCTACACCTAAGCCTCAGTTTGGGCTTTTTGTGTGGGGAACAGGAATTGTACTCAAAGCTTTGTTTAATTCATAAAAAAGGGAACATAGATGTGTCAAGAGAAGTTCACAGTAAAGGGTTTTACATCAGATAGGAGGGACAAGGGAAAGAACCAGGAAAAGTACAGGAATTGTACTCAAAGCTTTGTTTAATTCATAAAAAAAGGGAACATAGATGTGTCAAGAGAAGTTCACAGTAAAGGGTTTTACATCAGATAGGAGGGACAAGGGAAAGAACCAGGAAAAGATAATGGGAATAGGCAACTTTACAGGAATGGTACCTGAGTATGCACTTTTGCAGGAATAGGTAACTTTACAGGAATGGTGATTTTTTTTTTCTTTCCCCTGGGCTTTCTTCTTCTTCTGGGCTTTCAACTTCAACATAGCAATGAGTGTCCATGATAAAGGAAGTCTCATTAATGGTGATTTTGTATACAGGAGTGGGCACTGAGTAATTTTTAAGGAAAGGAGATGGTATACCAAATACAAAGGAATGGGCAATTTTACAGAAAATTGATTTTGTATAAGTACAGGAATGGTAACATGATATTACAGGAAATGACTTAATATACAGGAATGTAAAGGAGCAAAAAGAAAGCTCCTGATATCCCTTCCCCTCCTATAAATGTGGTCCTGTTACCATACAGCACAAAAGTAATATCTTGAGTATTAGATACCCCTTTTGTGAGTCTCCTAGTAAGGAGTACTGTAAGTACTTAAATCAGTGAAGGAGGCCTTATTGAATTTTTGGGAAACCTAAAAAAAAGGTAGGTGCATAGGTACCTACCTACACAGTTTTTACTTACAGTCTCACCTACCGACTTACCTACATCTACTCACACTTAGAATAAGCAAAATGTTGAACCTACTTATAATTTTAAAATCTAAGGCCTGGGCTTCAAACAGAAGTCTAATTACTCTTATCAATTTCCTGATTCATAAGGCAGATGGAGCCAACTTTATTACCTACTCATTATTTTATTAATAAATAATTGTATAGGCTTCTAGACTTGGAAGTAACAAACAAAAAATGTTCAAGTAATTCAGAGAAGAACTTGTAATCCAAGGGGTCAACATTCAAATCCAAGTCACCAAATATTTCTCATGTAATAGCCTCAATCATTGTCCAAGACCCATGGACCAGGAACATCTTGCGATAACTAGCTGGTTCTATCTCCCTAAAAAAAAAATGATACATTCAGGAATATTACCATAATCACTTCTGCCAACTTTCAATACTTAAATAGGTCTTTAATTATAGGGTCCTCTTGTCTGACTGGTTAAATGCCAAAAACAATCACAAATTCAACTGATGTAGAATTGTGGGATCCTGTTATTTTTATTTTATCAATTTTCATCATTAATTTAATTTCAAATGAAATAGCCATACTGATTTTGACCCTCCGATGTACAGTCTCATGATCAAATGCACTTTGGGTTCCTACGCAAGCACAGATGTATTGAATAACATCCAAAAAGGGACCAAAATAAAGACATGATGGAATTATAGACTTGGAGGTAGGAACTTTGTGCAGGGATACTGACAAATAGGACTCCTCAACTAATCCTAAAGGTTACAGTAGATCCTGTTATCTGTTAAACAAGATATTGGTAGTTTCACAGTGTAAATCTATGTTCATTGAGTTGAATTTGAAAGAATGGAAGATCATTGTTGTTGTTGGACAACAAAATACAATGCTACAGCTGCCCAAAGGCTTTAAACAGATACTGATGAGCCCAAAGCATTCTCTTGTACATGGGCTTTCCTGGCCAGATACAAAGCAGTTTGATAGGAGAATCCAATAAATCCTAGAGGAAAAAATGTAAACATTTATCTCTGGATGACATCAGAGCATGAGAACTGGTATGAGAAGCTCTGTCTTGTCATAAAATTACAACACTTATATCACAAACATGTGAAATATCTGCTGAAATTTAAAGGGTAAAAGTTTATAGAAGTAAAAAATCAATGAGAGAAGCTGTCGGGGGCGGTGGCGGGGTTTTTAGGAAATTTCTTCAAGAAATTTTGAACATAAAATACATTACCTGAGCCCTCAAAGCGAGTCCAAACACAATGCAAAATATCACCGAAGATTTGATAATCTTCAGCATTTTAGAAATCTTGTTCCGAACTTAAGAATTCGAAAAGAAAACTTAATCACTGAACAGGGTTTAAAATTTTATTGATAACATTAAAAAAACTTTCAGCAGAACACAACACTGCACCCCTTGCGATACGCAAACTTTAAAAATCTACTTCGTAAAATAAACACTGTACGGATAAAGGATCCCATGCTCCCAGTATTCCCACACTCGTGAAAAAATCCCTCTTCCATTGTTAAAATTCCCACTTTGAAGATACTTGGGGCATGTCGCCCAAGGTGGTATTTCACACATTTTCATTTTGAAAACTACGTCAATCATCTCCTTTCTAAAAATTTATTGCCCATAAAAAAACAGAGAAATTTATTTAGGTAATCAAATCAGACATGGGATCGTACTTTTATGACTCTCGACTATAAGCAATTCGTACTCTATGCTGTTCAATGAAATTAGTGGAGATGCTAAATTTTCCAAGGCTTTGCGTTGTTGCTTAGTGGAGATGTAACTTTTCCCAAGCAAATTAATAGACAATATTACAAAGGGGGGGGGGATCTACATATCTGAATACCTGTAAATTTATTCGTTAACGCGATAATATTTACCTATGTAGGCCTGTACATATTAGGTAAATACCTACTTACCTCAATACACCTAGGTCTTGGTATATACCTACCTTTATACCTACCTTGGTATATAACTACCTTTAGAAGTTTTTACTAGCTTATAACAGGTCAATAAAATTGCGAAATAATGGTCAGTAAAAATGTTCTTAAATAAGGAAGATGAAGTACCTACCTAGCAACTAGTTTATGGCCTTTCTTCAATTTCCATTGAGTTTTTTTTTTTTTGGTTGCTACCTACCTACCGGGGTACCTACTTACCTACCTCTATGGGTAAAGTGAGTAAGTGGAAGATCTACGGAATTTTGGTAATAGTTTTACGAAGTTTAAAGGAAGGTGTCAGATATTAGGTAGGAAGGTACCGTCGTAGTAGAAAACCGACTGTATGAGACCAAATTTTCCGGTCGGTCGGGAATCGAACCCGGACCTTGTGAGCTAGCCCATCAGTGTTCCACCCTCAATGGAACTTACTCGAAGGTCACGTACCTAGAGGAAAAAAAAGAAAAAAAAATCCAAGTCGAATAAACACTTTCATTTGTTTGTTTAAGTTCTTCTCTTTTGTAGGTGCGTAAAAAGTAAAACCCTTCTCCTTTCCTCCTCCTGAGTCCTGAAGGGTCATTACAAAAGTCCCTCTGATATATCCCGAAAGCAATACAAGTCCCGCACAGGCGATAAAATTTCCCACGTTCTTTTCCGAAATCTTGTTTGCGCATTGCTCTCAGGCTTGGCGGAAACTCTTACGTGGGGGGAGGGCAGGAGGTGAACTTTCCAATAATCAATTGAAATTTTCTTCACACTGTTGGGCATGACTAATAGAGAGTTTCCATGGAAAAGAAAGAAAAACAACCTGTTCTCTCCCTTTCTTTAAGATCTGAGGGAGCAGTTACACCGAGTAGTATGTTACGTGGGGGTGCACGAAATTTACTCCGATTTTTTTCGCTCAAAATATGAAGGGTGCCCTTGAGATTTCTAAATTTCTCTCAACTAGGTATACCGACGAGTTGGGAAAATGGATCGTTGGACCATCTTCTTCTTTTTTTTTCGCCGTTTCCCGTGTACAGACGGGGTCGGCGTTTTTCGTCAGCCTCTCAATCAGCGCTAACTAGGGTGATTGCTTTGGGCTGACATTGGTTTTGGCTACAAATTTTACGAGTGGATGCCCTTTGCTGAATAGTTTTGGATAAATACAAGTAAAATTTCCCGTTTTTTATTCAATAAAAATAATAATATAATAAAGTATCTAATAGATAGATATCTGCTCGTTCTAATTGACCTGAACTGACCTTACATAATAGAATTGACTGTACGATGGCATCATGGCAGACACATGTCAGTTTATATCTGCGGAACAATAACCCTTCACAAGATACGATTTGCGAGAAATTAGTTTAGGTGGTTCGAGCAAAGGGTATCCACTCGTAAAATTTGTAGCCAAGGCCAAATGTCAGCCCAAAGCAATCACCCTAGTTAGGGCTGATTGAGAGGCTGACGAAAAACGCCGACCCCGTCTGTACAACGGGAAAAGGCGAAGAAAAAGAAGACAGTTAGTTCGAGTGAGAATAGAATGGAATTGAATTTCCAGTTTCTGACCAACCTCAGTAGTGTAAAGTGTAGTAGTAGTTAAGCACGGTGGACTTCGGATCTGGTGGTTGGTGGTTCGAGACCAAGGTTTAAAATTTAGCCTAGGTGTACCTATTATCGGGGAACAACATTGACAAACGTTATTCAATGTGAAAGCTCAACACACACAATCCAATTTCCCTTGAGCCTGCTCATCAGACCTCGAGCAGCCAAGAGCTAATTAGTCGATTTTATGCACCCAGGCGAATAAAATCGAGCATAAAAAAGAAGGAAGACATTGACCAACGTTATTCAATGTGAAAGCTCAACACACACAATCCAATTTCCCTTGGGCCTGCTCATCAGACCTCGAGCAGCCAAGAGCTAATTAGTCGATTTTATGCACCCAGGCGAATAAAATCGAGCATAAAAAAGAAGGAAAATAATGGAAAGTAAAAAAAAAAATAAAACATAGAAGTACGTAGGCAGAAAGATAGATCGGTACCTATACAAAGGTACCGGTACCTACGTAATTACATCATAATCACGCGTACGTACTGGGCAATTTTATGGAATGAACAGTAAACATTTTTTCCCTCTTTTTTTTTTTTTTTTTTTTTTTAAAAGGTAGATAATTACTGTCTCATGGGGAAATACATGGCAGTGGGAAGGAAGTCTCTTCTACTTGGGCTGGAATGACTCAGGTTCAGGGGAAGTAGGGATTCTCTTCCCATATGCGTGTTAAAGAGGGGGGTCTGGGGAATAATTAACTACAATCTAGTAATTAATTTTATACACAGGGTTGTTTAAACAGTTGAAAAGAGTTTCTGTAAATCGCCCTAATAGGGCTTATTTCAAACTGAGACCTATAAGGGCGACCCTTGTAAAACGCCCAACTAGGGTTTATTTCAAACTGAGACCGATAAGGACGACCCTTGTAAAACGCCCAACTAGGGTTTATTTTCAAATTGAGAACCGTAAGGACGGAGCTGGTAAATCGCCCAACTAGGGTTTATTACAAACTGAGACCTATCAAGGACGACCCTTGTAAATCGCCCAACTAGGGTTTATTACAAACTGAGACCTATCAAGGACGACCCTTGTAAATCGCCCAAATAGGTAGGGTTTATTTCAAACTGAGACATGTAAAGGTAGTTTTACAGGTAGGTACCTAAGTTTAAATGAAAGGAAAATAGAAAAAAAAAAACTGGGATGTAGGTGTTGTGTGTGCTATTAAAGATAGCAGCGCAGTTTTGATCTTCATTTAAAAAAAAGCATTAGGTATCAGTCATTAAAATTTCATCGCAAGTTCATATTTTATCATATGTAGATATATTTTAACATAGCTATCAGATATTCATTTTTTATCTCCCGATGTAATATGTAATTCACTTTAGAGTTTCGAAAGCATCAGTTTTCAAATTCACGTTTTCAAACACTCGATGCTACATCGACGAGAATGGGATGGCTTGTCAAAGGGATATGATAAAGGTCCTCTGTCACTTTTTTTTACAAAGGGAGTTGTAACTCGACGATTTTGCATATTATAGTTTGTCTGTACTTATAACTTATAGCTTATAGACTGAGAAAAAAATAAATAAATAAAAATAAGTGATAGTACGCCACAAGTTTTAGGAGACTAGGGTGCAAGAACTCTATTATTGGGGGTTGTTTTCTCTGATTTAGGATGTTGAAATGCTATATTAAAGTGTCGCTCTTCCTGATATAGGTACCTAGACTTTCATATTAGAGTTCTTTAGGTAATTGTTTAGAATGCGAGAGTAAACGGACTTTTCAGTCTCATTCTGGCTATACTGCCTAACAGGATATATTGTTCTACTATGGAACTATGGTCTTCAGCTATCCACTTTCTTAAGTAGCTCACTAGATCCCCTCATTACCCTGCAAACTTTCAAACTTATACATGGATATTTATCTTCATCTTCTACGCTCCAAACTCAAAGTACCTACGGGTAGGTTACTAACTACTTTTCATGACAAAAATCAATTAAAAGTTAAAAAGTCCTCTCTCTTCTCTCCGAAACCATGCATGATGCATGTGACCCCCTGACATCATTTAAATTTCCATTATCCTTCTTTTTAAAAAAACCTTTATAACGTAGCACTATGGTACCTACAAGTATGTAAAGCTTCGAGCTTTGATATTTTGTGTCGAGGTAGCTGCGGTTTCATTATTCAACTTTTACGTTTCATTATGGGGGCTTTAGACGTTTGGACTTTTGGAGAAAAGGCGTAGTATTGGGAAATTTATTGTTGGTACCTTGTCCTATTCAAATCCGGTTGCTCTTACAGTAGTACAATTCACCTTTTTTTAAATTAAGTCAACTGCTACATCAGATCACACGTGGTCTGTGTCGTAGCATGCCCATTCCGTAGTATGTCCCTCATCAGATGAGCGATAAGAGACACAATACTTCCGATTTAGGTGCTGGGTCAACATGAGAACACCAGAAAGTAACCCGTTCAAATATTTGCAATCCAAAAAGGAGCGCAATTTTTGTCTATGGTGGGATTCGAACCCGGGACCTTCTGCATGGCAAGCAAGCGCGTTACCACTGGGCGTGGCGACCATTTGAAAATTAGAAAACCATTGCTAGACCCTTTGTTGTGTGTTGTTGATCCCTCGAGACTTCAATAGCGAAACAGAAAGTTTGCTTCAACTTCGATAAGCCCCGCAGAGCTTGATGGAAATGTTCGTGAATGAGTTCCAGAAATTTATCCCTAGGTACCTTTATGAATGGGTGAGTTAGTTCCCTTCTAAAAACAGAACTTTTTTGGGAATCAGGGGACCCTAAAAAACAATTCCACCCCGATTTTGAAAGTTGGATTGATTGCAATAATTTCTCATTACCTACATAGCTTCGCTATACCTACTTATAGTAATGGGGGAAAAACCAACAATAAGGTGAGAAAGATATAAATGCGAAATAAAAAAAACTAGCTATTTCATCTACTTAGAAATTCTCCATCAAGATGTTTATAAAAACAACACGACTGGTTCAAGTAAAGTCAAGTAAATTTTATTTAAGTAGGATTAAAGGTCAGCTCTTGAAAGTACACGATGTAAAAAACATGAAGAGATCATATTAAATAACTATGATGAAAATAGGAAAAGTTATGAATAAATTTCAACTATCCATACAGCACTTACGACTTAAATGACCCACAAAAAGGGACCGGGGGTCAGGGCCGTATTTAAGGGCCGGGCTCCCTTGGCATGGCGCCCCTTCCATAAAGACTTTCACACTCCGCATTTCGCAAAAGTTGTGACGTCACTTTATAGAGGACAAACCTTTAAAAACATTACATAACCTTCAAACTCGTAATAATCGTTGTGACGTCAAAATATTTGGGAAATGCAGAGGTTGAAGTTTCTTTAAGTAACAAAACTAACAGGTCTCTATATGAGGGTCCATTTTGGGGCGGCAGCAACCATTTTTAACCTTCTTTTTTATGAAACATGACTACATAAATATATGATAAGTACATTGAAAGATATATGTATGACATATACTTATTTAAATAACACATAGGACATACGAATATAGAAAAAGATGGGTATGAACATTTCAATAACGTTCAGGATTCAGATCTCTCTCCTTTAATTAACGAACTTTGCTTTACTTCAAACGCCTGAGCTTTTAATTTAGATCCACTTCTAACATATCGGCTCACTTTAACTTAAAATCTAATAAATATTTCTTTATACATAAACAATTCAAAGATAAACAATACAGGAGTTTATTTCCGCTGTAAGTACGTTGTACATACAAGAAAGTATTTTAATAAATATTTTTATAGGATGCAGTTCCACAGTCACTTTTGGCTAGTTGTTTCATCGCTACGAAATAAAAACGGCGGTGAAACACTCATCTTTTAAAGAAACAAAAAAAAAAAAGTTTAAAGAAATATTTAAATAGACCACCTCTGTAGTGTAGTGGCTATTTGGCTAACGTGGTGGACTTCGGATCTCAAGTCCAAATCATATAACATCAAGTAATGTCATAAATTCATAATGTATTAATCGAGGAACGAAATTTGTGCTAAGCATTTCTGCTTAAATTAAAATGCCTTAAAAGAGGATCTCCAATTTGATAGACCACGTGTCTCCATAAAATCTTCTGTTTAAACATTGATTTCACAAGAGAATGGAAACTTTTCGATCTGCAATTTTGGAGAGAAACCAATCTTGAAACCACAGATCCATCCAGATGAAACATTTATTCCAGCCAAAAGAAACTTTGGGCTGCGTTCTAAACACAAGTAGTAGTTATTTCCAGCCCATTAAAAAAAAAAAGTTTTCAAACATTCATTCTGAAACAAATAAAAAACATAAAACAATACAATAAAGATACCTTCTGTTTCTACCAATCACGTCCAGAACTCCCAGCTGTGGTAGAGTTTCTTCATTACATTTCCCAAATGCTACTTGCTTTGAAAATGCTACTAGCTTTATTTTGTCTTCGTAGGATAAGTTGACAGCTTTGCCTTCCATTTCTGAAAGAAACAAATAATTACGTACCTAACAATGAAACTCATCCTCATAATCCAGCATATTTCAAACATATTTTGGTACCTGGGTGAAATAAATAAAATAAATTTATGTAGGAAATAGACAAACATAAACCCTGAACTTTTATTTTGAGCTCAAAATCAAGTCATTAAATAGCTGGTTAGATGTAACAAACAAACAAACAAACAAACAAACAAACAAACAAACAAACAAACAAATAAATCTATGTAACTAGAGATCATAAAAATCATGATTGCTCTCAGGAATTACATCTGGGATCTTCAATTTGATATTTTGATACAGCTGATACTCACTAAAGGTAAGTATAAAGTTGGCCAAAATTATCAATAAGTTTGATGATACTTTATAAATAAGAGGAGGCAACATTGGAGATAAGAGAAGATACATAAGATAAACAATAAAGATTTCAAGTAAAGTAAAACCATGTAATGAAAATAATGGTGGTATTTGTAGTAGGTAAGTGATGTTATTCAAACAAATAAACCTAAGTAATCCTATCAATAAATTTTCTGATTATAAAATTATGAAATCTAGGTCTACTGCCAGCACATCATTATACCATTTCCCATTTCAAAGGAATGATAAGGAAAATCCTCTGCATTGAATCTTCTGCTATTGGTGAACCTCATAAAGAAATAAAGATCAACCAATTTCTTGCTTGGATGACCAAAAAGTCTGCCATCCGAGCTCATTTACCTTTGAAGAATTTCAATGCCAATTGATAGATGACTTTTAAAGGCAAAGCCCATTTTTCGTGGTCCTTATCACTTTCATCAGCCACTCTCTGTTCTGAGTTGGATTTGACACTTTCTTCTGTTGTAGTTGCACTCATCCTTACTAAAGAGTTTTGTATCTTTGTAAAAACTACTGAAATTAAATCACTAAGCAACTTCTCATGGACCAAACTGATTTCTTGAACTAATAAAACTACTTGTCTCAAATTCTGTTGATCAAATGATCCGAAAATGATAAAAAGAAATGAAATTCAGGAAATCGCCTTTTTTGCTTTTTTATTTCTTTAGGCATGAGCACTTTAGAAGAAAATTTGAAATTTAGCGCCAAAGTTGCAGCCAATCAAAACGCAGGAAGCGTGATAAGGGAATTTTTAGTTTTAAAAATTTACGCTCACAGCGCTAGTATAGTTGGAGAGTTTTAGCGAGTGAGGAGCTTTGAAAAAAACTGCGGGATTTTTTTCTAGGTAGTTGTTTTTCCCATCCCATTTCCCCCCACTGCATCGTACTTACCATCGTTTGATCGTTTGTTACCAAGTTACCATGTAGATTTTTTTTTTTTTTTTTTTTTTTTTTTTCCAAATTTTGTAAATAACCAATAAGTAAGGTAGGTACTTATTTTATCCATTTTGTATTTACCTACTAGTGCTATTTTTCACTAAATTATCTTTTAAAATCCAATATTTTGTGACTTGTTGTGTGGAAGCCCGGAACCCGGAATCCGTGTACTTAACATAAAAAAAAACTAGTTAGTATACTCGTAGTTAGTTTACAATAATTCTCATTTTCGTGTGTTTCCAAATTTCAGAAGTAATGTGTGAGGAGTTGAAGCTGAAGAAGCTCGAATGCGAAGCATGGGGCTTCAGGCTGACCGGGGGCCGAGATTTTGGCACTCCCCTCACCGTACTTCGGGTGACAGGTACCAGTGTGGCAGAGGAGGGCGGTATGGAGGTCGGAGACATGATAGTCAGCATTAACGGGCAGTGTACCCAAGCCATGACCCATGTGGAGGCTCAGCAACATATCATCGGATCTGGCAACACCTTGACCTTACAGATTTTGAGGTAGGAAGAACACCTTTCTGGAAAAGGGGTGTTTTCCTTTCGGAAACTAAAACGATTCCCCTCTTCAAGATGGCGGATTTCCAATGGTTTTTCCAAAGAAACGCATCTTCGGAAAATGAGAAATTTGAAGACTTGAAATGGTATCCCGTTTTTATAGTATATGGATTTTTTTCAAGAAGCAATAGGGATAATTACACATTTCGCATTGGAAATACATATTTGTTGCTAAATCCCCCTTTTTAGTTTGTTTAACAAATACATATTGGGCGAATTTAGTTAGTTTCGTGAGATTATTTTCCTCTGGAGTTTATGAACCATGTATACCTAATGTATATCGTTCATGCACCGAGAGGAAGCTAAGCCGTTTCACAATCCAAAGTCATGGACCATTTAAAACAAAAATTAACAAAATGCCTAAAGTTTGTCCCTTTTCTTCTTCTTCTTCTTCTTCTTCTTCTTCTTCTTCTTCTTCAAATTTTTGCTCCGAAAAAATCGTTAGCAAACCATGACGATAATTTCAAGTAAAGAGTTGCTTTTAGTTACTTACTCGCGTATTAAAGGCCCGTTCCTACTTGTCGTTCGGAAAAAAATCGTGTCGTGTGTAGTGGGAACACTCTCATTTAATTACATTGCCTACAAAGGACGTTTTGTGTCGTTCGGAAAAAAATCTCGTTGTGTAAATGGGAACATTCTTATTCAAATTACATTGCTTAACAGGACATTCGGAAAAAATCGAATGAAATTCACGACAACTAGGAATGGGCCTTTACAGGTTCATTTTGAAAGGGTTTGACTTTGAGTGTTTTGAAATGATCTGAGTAGGTAATGTAGGTATAGGCTGAAATTTAATGGTAGATACCTATAGGCAACATTTAAAACAAATTTGTGTTGAATTCCAGGGGGATTCCAGTGCCAGCTCCAGAGTTGACTACCACACCTTTGAGGGGAGTGGTGAGTTTCCATATTTCATTTCTCAAGGGTAGTTAACATGTTGATGAGAACTAGATTTCCAACTTTTAGGGACAGCTTTATCAAGTAGGTATATTAACTAGAATGAAGAGATCTACAAAATGAAAATAGAAAGTAAAAAAATCGTCTATTATGACAGACAAATCGGTCTGAAATAAGTAATAAGTATTACCTATGTACTTACTTATCTATATAATTATGCTAAAAATCTCTTTATCTCTTCGTTTTTAATCAAAGGAAATCAAATCGAAAGTTTCCCACTCATTTCGTGACTTTTAAAATTTGGACCGATTCCAATATTTTCTCATTGTATATTAGGTACTCGTATAGTATAATTCAATTCAATTCAATTATTTTTTATTGTTTAAATACATATCTAGACCTAGGTAACCTGTTTCCCCATACAGAGAGTAATAGAAAGTAAATTACCCTTTCAGACACCCAACATAGCGTTTCAAAGGTGTGAGTCTGAGTTGACTAACGACAGCCATGATTTGAAGCTCACCGAGAGTTCATTCTCTCATCTTCATCATCAGTTCAATGAAGTTGAACCAACAGGTAGGCAAAACTGGAAAAAAGCTACAATGTAACCAAAAACTTGAATCCTTTATAGGTAACTAACTTTATAGGTAACCAATTACTGCACGAATTTTTTTATTTATTTAATTTATTTTTATTTAATATAGGTACTGTTGTGTATCCACCCAGTATTTACAATCACCAGTCCACTCTGTATTCTGGTTGCTAAGGCAACATCTCAATAGATAGTTTTCCCTGCCGTCTATTACAGCCCTGAGATTAACCCGCTACGCTCTATTCTTACGTCAGTTCGACTACAATATTCAGTACAGAGCTGGATCTCAGAACCAAGTTGCTGATTATTTCTCCCGTGCGCCATTGAAGCTGTTACACACAGACGTGGTGGATGAATCATTTATCATTCATGAAAGTGCAGTTAATCTACTCAGTACAGCACAACCTACAGCTATCACATCGGAAGATATTGTGCGTGAAACTACAAGAGACAGCGAACTAAACAAACTGAAAACTGAACTCCAATCAGGAAAATGTACTTCTACAGAGTTTTCGCTGCACAACGGCGTGATAATGCGAGGACAGCGAGTTGTAATTCCCGAGTCAATACAACAATACGTGTTACAAGAACTTCATCAAACACACTGCGGTATTGTCAAGATGAAGGCATTGGCTCGTTCTACAGTATATTGGAAGAACATTGATAAAGATATCGAGTCCTTAGTTCGATCCTGTCCTGCTTGTGTACAAATTACACATGTTGCGAAGAAAGTACCTCTGCACCCGTGGGAGAAACCAAACGAAATTTGGCAAAGAATACATGCAGACTTCGCTGGACCTATTGAAGGAAAACAATTGTTCATTGTAGTGGACGCGTTGACCAAATGGGTTGAAGTCGAAGTGTTCCATAAAGCACCTACTTCTTCAAGTACAATATCAGCACTAAGAAGGATGTTTGCTGGAAATGGAATTCCTAACATTCTGGTTACCGATAATGCTTCTATATTCAAGTCAGAAGAATTTGAGCAGTTCTGTAAAGTGTTGGGAATAGCACATCGTACATCAGCACCCTATCATCCTGCATCGAACGGACAAGCTGAAAGAACGGTACAAACGTTCAAAAGAAAACTTAAAGCTATGTTGACAGAAGAACCAAAGCATTTGGAAAAGAAGATTCAACACATCTTGTATGAAGCGACACGTCAATCAGCTGAAATTCACTGAGTACAAACAGAAACAAGATGAGGAAGACGTTATTCAACCTGAGGAGACACCCAAGAAGGTGAAAACAGTGACTTTCACACTTCCACCGGTTCAACTTATACCTACACAACCGCCTCCGCCTGCTAATAATTCAATTTCTTCAATTCCAGTGCAATCTAGGAGACGAGTACGACCAGTCATTGATCCTGAGTCTCTGCGACGTTCAACTCGAACACGGAATCCTGTCGAACGTCTCAACTATTTCATCATTCAGTGTCATTAATTTTTCCAATAAAACATCTTCGATCTACATTTTTCCTTCACTTTACATATGAGTTCTTCTTCGTTCAATAAATACACAATAAGGTACCTTATTTATACTGTCGGCCAAGACTAAAAAGTCCCATTATGCCAACAGTTTAAACAGGCCTCATTTATTTACATCAAAGTAAAGACTTGGCGACGAGGATAAAGCAAAGTTTACGTGCCTGTACAATTTTCATTCACAATGAGTGTGTCATCAGAAGAAACTGCTGCGATTCTGAAACAGTTGAAGATTCAAGGGGAAGTTTTGCAAGCTATTCTGAAAAATCAAGCAACTGCTGCTTCTACAAAAGCAAATACAGAAAGTACATCACCTGGAGCTATTGTAAGTCATAATATTACGTTAGAAGCTTTCGATCCCGATGAAGAGGATTTTTCGTCCTACAAGGAAAGGCTTGAGAATTTCTTTACAATGAGAGGCATGACAGGTCAGAACCAGGAACATGATAGTGCCAAGCGCAGTGTTCTGTTAGGTTGTCTGAAGAGGGACCAGTTTAAGCAACTATCTGCCCTTACTGTCCCACATAAGCCTAGTGAAAAATCGTACAATGAGCTAGTTGAGATTCTAGAAAAGAGGTTCGATCCGATTTCCAATGTACATACAGAACGGCATCGTTTCCTATCTAGAGTACAGACAAAGTCAGAATCTCTTACATCCTACATATCTGCCTTGAAGATGATAGGACAGAAATGTCAGTGGATCTGTCATGTGGATAACTGCAAAGCGCAGATTGATTCTATTTTCCAAGCACAATTCATACGTGGTATACGCGACAACTACATCCGTGAGAAAATCCTCGTGATGAAGACCGAGACTTCTCTCGAGAAAACTTTTACGAGATACGATGTATTACTGCGCCGCAGTGACCACATGAGAAGGGTGTCACAAACAAACCCCGTCGAAGCTCTCGATTTCGACAAAGA